>NC_084826.1:17804710-17897084 GCF_958449725.1 Rosa rugosa | reverse complement strand
CTTAAGAATTGGCTTAATTAATAAAGATATAATATAATATAATAATTATATATATATCTTATATATTATGTGAGGGCATATATGGTAGTTCAAAAATTTAACCATTCCATGAAGAATTGGCTTAATTATATATATATATATATATATATATATATATATATATATATATATATATATTATGTGAGGGTATATATGGTAGTTCAAAAATTTAACCATTCCATGAAGAATTAGCTTAATTATATAAGATATAATCAAAACCACATGACTGCAAGCTATTATTTACGTACCCGGACTCAAATTTACTGGGATATATGTTTGAATGTGGATTAAACCATGAGAGAGACCAAAAAGATTGAGGAATTCAAATAGCTAAATTTGCAAATTAGTAGTTGAAGCACAAAGATCCACATAGTAGACTAGTGAAGCTAGCAAATTAAGAATCAGATGCTGCTTACAAAACATGGTTTGAGGACATGAGATTCCTCAGAACCGTACTAAATGATTGATTGGTAGTGCTATAACCCCCATCGACAAGAAGGTTTAGTCCACTCACAAACTTCGACTCCTCGCTTGCCAAGAATACCGCAGCCTCGGCTACATCCTCTGATCTGGGCACAACTCCTTTCAAAACAGCCGAAGTACAAATCAATTCCTCCATCACATTCTTCTCCATTCCCATAGCATTTGTTAACAATGGAGTAGCCATAGCGCATGGAGAGATGCAGTTAACTCTAATACCATACTGCCCCAACTCCACACACAAACTCTTCATAAGCCCCACCACCGCGTGCTTCGACATCGTATAGGCATGTGAAGACTCACCACAACTAGCCGATGTCACACTCGAAGTGAAGAGAATGCTGCCGTTTTTTGCAGGGATCATAACCCTAGCAGCATGCTTGGCGCCCAAGAAAGCCCCGTACACATTCACATCAAACACTTGCTTGAAGTTCTGGTGATCCGCACCTAAGATCGTTGGGTCCACGTTACCGGGTATGCCAGCATTGTTGTACATGATATCAAGTTTTCCGTACTTGGAGATCGCCACATCTACCACATTTTTCACATCGGAATCGATTGTGACATCACAATGGACATACGAAATGGATTCTTGATCCGGGTCGAGTTCTTTGCAGAGGGATAGAGCAAGCTCGTCTTGGACATCGGCAATGATGACTTTAGCACCGTGATAAACAAACAGTCTTGCGGTGCTCTCTCCAATTCCGCTGGCACCCCCGGTGATGATTGCCACTTTGCCTTCTAACCTGCAATGTTTCAAACACTTAATTAATGATAATCAAAATCAAAAGGCTAATTGGGATTGTCAAAATTAAGCTGTACCTTTTGGGGTCAGGAGGAGCTAGTGAGGAAGAACTCATGCTCATCTTGATTTCACTACCAAATTCAAAATGTATGGAGACCCTTTACCCCTATCTGTACGTGGTATGACTGGTATCCCTATATATAATATGGATTTTTTTTTCTTTTTTCTTTTTTCTTTTTTTGAATTGAGTATTGGATATATATAGTAACAAGGTTTGGTGGGGTGTTGCAGACATGTTTGCGCAACCCAATTTGAGAGCATGTGAAAGAACTGGTTGATTTTTTGAAGCTTTCAATTTTGTTTGAAAGTGTTTAATTTTTTTCCATTTTCTTAAATTTAGGAGTACATTTTCTGAGAAATTTTCGAAGAACATTAAGTTTGTCTTGCTAGATAAAAGAAAAGCCAACTAGAAACGTTCGAATTTGTACGAGATGTCGAGATCAGGTATGTATATTTCACACAGAATCACAGCATATGGAGGATAAAGAGGATTATATTTCTTTTATTCCCAGCTGGGACACAGTTTTGTCCCTGATAAAAAAAAAAAAAAAAAAAAATATATATATATATATATATATATATATATATATATATATATATATAAGTTGGCTTAGATTTAACTGTCGAGTGTCGACGCGACAAACCCTAGCTTGTAATGGAATTTTCTTTTTGTCCTAGCTTGTTGGTGTGGGTGGATTTGAATTTAACTTGGAGTAGATTAACTCATGAAGGTCATGAAGATATATATATATATGTAACCTTTCAATGTTGTCGAGAAGTTCTGTTGGAGAATCAAAGTGCCCCTTTACTTGATTACAGGATTCACATACAAATATCAGGGAAAGGAGTCCAGAAATTAGGGGTGTCTGTTAGTGGATCGAATAATTTTAGGGTCTGCATGCAGATTAAAGAATTCAGCTGAGCAATCACGAGAAGCTGTTGAGGTACATACATTATTGATTCCCATATGTTTCATTGGGAAATGAAAATTATAGGCTATGCATTTGAATCAAAAAAGAAAAAAAGGGGGATATTATTCGATCACTGTTATGAGTTGGGAAAGGATTCTCTAAGAAAATTGTATGTACGTGTGGATGGCTTTACTACATCCGACGGAATTGGATGTGCAATGGAATTGTCAAGGGACAACAGATGACGGAATTAGAGTGTTGTTCGTTTATTGTCTTCTGGAAACCTGTTTAGACTTCCATTATTTGTGTTTGATATCTCATATATCGATCCCATTCACTAACCCAACTTGACGACCAATTTGAATTAAAGACTTTGAGTTGTTGCACCTCAAATTAATCCTAGGTTGGCCGTCCCCTGGCAGCAAGACTAGGCCAGAAGAGAGTAAGGTTTCAGAAGGCACATTGGCTAAGAACATGAAGCTACCTCGAAAGCTGAGGAAGAAGTCGCATCTGCAAGGCTGAGTTGTTTATTCAGTCTTATAGTGTTTCGTAGGGAGGTCTTGGAGCTTTATGAATAAGTTGGGGTTTGAATCTGACTTGGTTTAGTAATTCAAGTCTCATTAGTGTTAAGTTACTTGGTTACTTGATTAATTTATACCATTGTTCAAGACGTTTTTACTTAGGGTTTCTAGGTCTCTAGGTACGTAGAAGCTCGATTTGGACATGCCTACTCCGGATGGGTTACTAACAATGTATTGTATACCTCTCACCACCGATATTATGAATTGACACCCCTTTTGAAAAAGAATGTTACACTTAGAACCCATAATTACCTTTACTAATTATTTGGATGGTACAATATAAGATTTTCACCGTTCACTCTGGTAAAAGATAAAATTTTCACCGTTCACTCTCGTTTAAAATACTTACCTTTTTCTTCAATTCATTTTCAGAGAAATCTTTCTTTGCGGGTAGAGCACATTAAATGGAGTCCGTATACACGAAGAACATTAAAATTAGAATTCGTATGAGTTAATTATGACTTTAGGAAAAACGTTACTTTTTAGAAAGTTCCCCGAAATGGAAATTTTCCACTTTTAGTTGAGAAGCCAAATAGACATTCAGACCCCTCAACCTAGATAAGTATTCGGACTCGACCCTGAATTGACTCGATTTCCACCTTCAGACCACAACAAACCTCCGCACAAGTCATGTTCAAAGCACCACCTAACATCTACAAGGGGTATAATAGACATTTTAGACCTATTAGGTGAGAAATTAGGAAAACAATGAGTAATCTATTGAATTTAGAAGGTGAGAGACTGAACTATTTAGGGAGCAAAGTACATGAAGTAAGTAGTATTTAGTCCTATTTAAAAAGGGTGGTGTTATTGACACACCATTTTACTCTATTCACACACTCTCTCTATTTTTTTTATTACTTTAATTCTGTTTTAGGGAAACAATATTTGAGAGAAATTCGCTGTGTATTCTCATTGATAATAGGGGCCTCTTTATATAGAGGATTACAATACATAGAGTTAGAATCATACAAGGAAAGATAATCTCTAGATTCTTCTAATTACACCCTATTACCACTAGGTCAAGTAACCTAGAGTTTGGGCCAAACACAAATAGAGATATCCTTAAACACTCCCCTTTGTGTTGTCCAAATGCGGTGCTTCTCTCATTGCCTCATTAAAAACATTGCCGAGTAACAAAAACCCAGTGGGACAAAAATAACCTCGGTCGAAGGGGAAAAAGAACACAACACACCCTTCACGTTTCGAGGTGAACATGTAGACATCTCCCCCTGATGTCTGCGCCTCCCCCTGATGACTACGATCATGGGAGTTCAGATAATTTCCGCAAGCCAATTCTTGCCACATGTTTCTCGAACGTGGATTTGGGCAATGACTTAGTAAACAAGTCTGCCTCATTGTCCTCAGATTGAACCTGGTTCACTTTGATCTTGAGGAGCTTCTGTTGTTGCTGATTATAGAAGAATTTGGGCGATATATGCTTGGTGTTGTCGCCTTTGATGTAGCCTTGCTTCATTTGTTCAATGCAAGCAGCATTATCCTCATAAATGCTCGTTGGCTCATCTGTGGTAGACTTCAAACCACAATTGCTTCGAACATGCGTAACTATGGATCGAAGCCATATGCATTCACGAATTGCTTCGTGAAGAGCAATAATCTCTGCATGATTCGAAGAGGTAGCGACTAAGGTCTGCTTTGTAGACCTCTAAGATATCGCGGTCTTTCCCAAGGGGAAAACATAGCCAGTTTGGGAACGACCTTTGTGTGGGTCAGAGAGGTACCCAGCATCAGCAAAACCTTCCAAAATACTTATATCGTTTTGGGATGGGGAGAGGGAACGCAGTCCACCATGTGTGGCATCCCTGACACTTGATGGGTCTGAATCCATCTTCTCTCTGTAGGGATAGAACAAGCCCATATCGATCGTACCACTTAGGTATCGAAAGATATCTTTAACACCAGTCCAATGGCGTCGTGTTGGCGCTGAGCTATATCTAGCTAGCAAGTTCACAGCGAATGAGATATCCGGTCTTGTGCATTGTGCTAAGTACAATAATGCGCCTATTGCACTTAGGTAGGGCACTTCTGCCTCTAGCACTTCTTCGTCGTCATCTTTTGGACGAAATGGATCCTTCTTTGGATCAAGACTACGGACGATCATTTGGGTGCTTAAAGGCTTAATCTTGTCAGTGTTGAAGCGCCTAAGCATCTTTTGGGTATAAGCTGATTGATGAATCAGGATACCATCTCTACGGTGCTCAAGTTCCAAACCGAGGCAAAACTGTGTTTTCCCAAGATCTTTCATCTCAAACTCGGATTTCAAGTGTTCAGCGGTTTCCCTTAACTCTTTAAGGGTGCCAATTATGTTCATGTCATCGACATAAACCGCTACTATTGCAAATCCGGAACTTGTCCTTTTTATGAACACACATGGGCATAGTTCATTGTTGACATATCCCTTACCAATCAACTAGTCACTTAGACGGTTATACCACATCCGTCTGGATTGTTTCAATTCATATAGTGAGAGTTTCAACCTTATAGCAAACGCGCTCCGTGGTTTAGGGCCACTTGATTTGGGTAACTGAATTCCATCTAGAATCTTCATGTATATCTCCGTATCTAGATCCCCATATAGATACGCAGTAACCACATCCATAAGCTGCATGTTCAGTTTTTCGGAAACTACCAAACTGACAAGGTAGCGGAACGTTATGACGTCCATTACGGGAGAATAGGTCTCTTCGTAGTCGATTCCAGGGCGTTGTGAGAAGCCTTGCGCCACAAGGCGAGCTTTGTATCTTACAATCTCGTTTTTCTCATTACGCTTTCTAACAATACCCATTTATGACCAACTGGTTTGGTGTTGGGCGGTATTGACACAACTGGTCCGAATACCTTTCTTTTCGCTAGAGAATCAAGTTCTGCCTGGATCGCATCTTTCCACTTTGGCCAATCAGCTCTACGTTGGCATTCATCAACGGAGTGTGGTTCGATGTCATCGGTCTCAATAATCTCACGTGCTACTGAATACGCGAATACATCATCAATGATGATGGAGTTTCTTTCCCACGTCCATGTACACTAGTGTAGTTTACAGAGATCTCTACATTCTCAGGGATAGGTTCTGACATTGAGGCGTCCCCCAATGATGTCTCTTGGACATAACCATAATCCGGAACATTCTCATGGGACGGATTTTGAGTATCGATGATCAAAGGATTTGTTTGTGCATCATTCGCTCTCTTTCTAGGGCGAGTATCCTTCGAACCAATTGGTCTACCACGCTTCCTTGCAGGACATGCGGCCATAGACCCCACATCATTGCCATGCTGGGCAATGGCGCCATCTCCTGGTGTCACAGGAGTGGCGTGATGTCCAGTATTCGAAACATCAATCCTTGCATGCACGTTTGCAGCAGGTATGTGTGATCTCGTCACTTTGGCAACATCAGAAAACACATCAGGCAGAGTGTCTGCTACGTTCTGGAGCTTGATTATTTGTCGCACTTTAAGTTCAGACTGTGCGGTACGGGGATCGAGATGAGACATAGTGGGGACAGACCACGACAATTCATGTCGTTCCTGTTGAACATATGTGTTCTTATCTCCCCCTAACGATGGGAAGACTGTCTCATCAAAGTGACAATCCGCAAATCTAGCGGTAAAGAGATCGCCTGTCAAGGGTTCAAGATAGCGGACGATAGTTGGAGATTCATATCCAACATTATTGCCCATTCGTCGTTGTGGACCCATCTTTATAGGCTGTGGCGGCGTAATAGGCACATAAATGGCACACCCAAAAATGCGTAAGTGCGAGATATCAGGCTCGTACCCAGTCACTAGCTGTAACGCAGAGTAAGATTGGGTGGCAGTGGGTCGTAGACGAATCAGCGTTGCTGCATGCAATATTGCATATCCCCAAGCAGAAACAGGGAGATTGGTGCGCATAACCAATGTTCGCGCTATCATTTGTAGTCGTTTGATAGCGGCTTCTACGAGACCATTTTGGGTATGAACATGGGGAACTGGATGCTCTACATCAATCCCCAGTGACATGCAATAGTCATCGAACGTTTTCGATGTAAACTCCCCAGCATTATCAAGTCGAATTGACTTAATAGGATGGTCAGGGTAGTGAGCCCGTAGACGGATAATCTGGGCGAGGAGTTTAGCATAAGCAGCATTTCGAGTGGACAACATCGCGACATGTGACCAGCGTGTCGACGCATCAACCAATACCATAAAGTATTTAAAAGGTACACATGATGGTTGAATTGGTCCACAGATATCTCCTTGGATTCTCTATAAGAACGGAATGAGTATTTTAGGATCCTTTGCATAGGACGGTCTCGGTCCTAATTTCCCGAAGGAATAGGCTTTGCAAAATGAGTGAGGGGCCTTAGAAGCAACCAATGAGGATTTTGGTTGGGCCTGAGCGTCTGTAGCGCTATTAGAAGCAAAATGTGTGACTACATCTCCCATTATGGCGTTAGAGCCATGGAAATTGGTTTCTGTGGCGTCATGGCCACTAGGAGGAGCAACCATGGCGTCATGCTCATGGTTGGCGCCATTTATGGCGTCATCACTAGGGACAAGGGCGGCCTTTTGGCGGCCAAAGACAGCAGCAGCGCCAGAAGTTGCAATTGTTGCGGTCTTGCTAAGTCCTGGAATCAATTTTTGATTCTTGCTTATTCTCACTCTGAAGAAAGGATGCCCGTGTGAAGTCTTAAGTATACGGAGCATCATATCACGACCAGGATGTCCTAGTCGGTCATACCAAAGCCAATATGCGTCTGAATCCAAGAGATCTTCTCTTATGACATTATTGGATTCAATTGGTCGAATTGTAGTGACATAAAGTCCACTAGATTGACACATAAGCTTCTCTAAGATGCGTTTTTGTCCGCAATCATTAGAGGTAATGCAAAGGAATTCTATTCCGTTCTCATTATGCGTTTCCGCATGGAATCCATTGGCTCTTATATCTTTAAAGCTCAATAAGGTTCGATTTGCCTTAGGAGCGTAGAGAGCTTCAGTGACTTTAATCAAGGCGCCATTGGGCAAAAGGAATTGGGCCATTCCATGTCCTTGAACTAAACTTGATGGCCCAGCCATCGTAGTCACAGAGGAATATGTAGGCAACATCTTTAAGAATAATTGCCTATGTCGTAGAATGGTGTGCGTAGTCGCACTATCCGCAAGACATTGTAGTTCATCCATTCCTTGAAAAGTGGACGGAAATTCTTGACCGGAAAAGTTACTGTAGATGGCCGGAAAAAGTTGCCGGAAAGTGGCCCGAAGTCGCCGGAAAAGTCGCAGGAAAAAGGTTGACCGGCGGTGTTGACCGGGCTGCTGACGTGGCACCGGTTGCTGACGTGGCAGGCTGATGCTGACGTGCAGGCTGACTGTACGCTGACTGTGTGCTGACTGGATGCATGTGTGGATGCTGACGTGGCAGATGACGTCAGTGGGCTTCAGGCTGTTGGACCTCTGGGCTTCAGACTTTGGGTCGAGATCCTGTTTGTGCTTCTGGGCCTAGGGTTTCTTCCAGGCTGATAGCTTCTGGGTTGGGCTGAGGTTGACCGAAGCAAGGTTGATTGAAGCAAGGGAGATGCAGGCGGCAGTTAGGTGGTGCAGTTACTTCAGGCGGCCGGTTCGTGTGGTTCTAGACCGGTTCCGGTGGTGATTTTTCAGCTCCGGTGATCTGGGGTCAGGCTTCAGCTGCTGGTGGAGTTTGGTAGCAGTAGGCAGGGAGGAAGGCTTCGAACCGGGTAGAGAGGATATCGGTATTTCCGGGGGCCGGTTCGGGTGGTTGTCGGCCGGTTCTGGGGGCAGCGCCGCCGGTTCTGTGCTTCTGGAGGTGAGAGCTTCCGGGAGGGCGGCGGAGGTTTCTGGGATTTGAAGGCTACAAATATTAGGTTTCAGGGTTAGGACTTCGTGCTGATAACGTGTTTTAGGGAAACAATATTTGAGAGAAATTCGCTGTGTATTCTCATTGATAATAGGGGCCTCTTTATATAGAGGATTACAATGCATAGAGTCAGAATCATACAAGGAAAGATAATCTCTAGATTCTTCTAATTACACCCTATTACCACTAGGTCAAGTAACCTAGAGTTTGGGCCAAACACAAATAGAGATATCCTTAAACAAATTCGATATTTTACAATTAGCCTAATTACCCTTGTTTGGCTCCAATTTTGCTACAGCTGGTCAACAGTCTCTTTTCTGCCCGGGCGTGCCAGCACCGTTCGGGTGCAGTCGTTGGGGGTGTCCCTTGACCTGACTTCTTTTCAAGTTATTGTAGACGAGGAGAGCACCAACCTCGTCGTGGGATTCTTTCTGCCTCGTGGTGAGGACTTTGCTGAAGTTTCTTCTTGTTAACACAATCGATACTCAATATTGTAGATCGAGCAGAGCAACATCACCGGGAAGTGTTGAGATCTTGCTAAAGCGTGACTTTAGCTTGGCTGGTTTGCGAGGGCGTTACCCTTGCTTGGCTGGTTCCGTAACCGTTGTGGTCGAGGTACTACAATCGGCTCCCGAGGAGACTAGGACCGAAGTACGTTGACAGAGGGTTTGGTGGCACTGAAAGTCGGCTTCTGAGAAGACTAGGACTAGGAGTGTGATCACCGGTAATAGAAAGAGAAGGAGAGGAGTTGCTCTTAGAGAGGTTTGCTCTAGAGAGACTTAGATCATCTTAGAGATGTATTGATGAGTGAATTGTGTTCTTTATTGTGTTTCATTGTAACCTCTATTTATAGGCTACCATGCCAAAGTGTTTAGCATTAAACAAATGATAGTGGAGCATTAATTGGAGATCAGAAATGATGAATTTTGGAGATAAGGAAGCATAATTGGAGATAAAGAATGATGAATTTCGGAGATAATGAGGCATAATTGGAGATAAGGAATGATGAATTTTGGAGATAAGGAAGCACTTTCGGCTCCTTTATTCCTTCAATTTTATCTCCATCAAGCATTCCGATTTTGACCGTGACCTCTTCATAACAAATGTTCCACTATGAGTGTAGATCACTCTGGTCAAATTTCAGAGCTTTTCATATAGTGGTTGGGCCGGAAACGCTGCTGGACCTCTTACAGGTCCAGTTTTCCAGTTTTGCTTCTGAAAAAGATTGGACTGATTGTTTGAAGGCCTTCCACTCAAAAATATCTCTGGCACTCTTCATAAGAAATGATCCTTGGGATGTCTAGATTTAATCTGGACAGTTTTAGCTCATTTAGATTTCATTTGGTTAGTCTGCCGCCCCTCCTTCCTTATTTAGCTCGGTTTCTCCTAGCCGAAGTAGGAAAATGTGCTAAAGTTGACTTTTCCTGTTTCCATGCTTCCATGCTTCCATAGTAGGCTTTATTTAACCTCTAAATATATATTTCAAACTTGTCGACAATATATAGCTTGAGCCACCGACATTGGCTCAATTTCTCTAAGACGTGCCTTGTCAGGCCAAAATGCTCATTTTGGGTCCAAACAACCCTCTCTTACGATTTGTTTATTTTGCTTTCTTTCTTTGTTTTTTCTATTTAACAAGTCAATCATCCCTAATCAATCACCTAGCCTTATTTACCCTCCACCGCCACCTCATTTTCACCTCTCAAACGTCGTCGTATCGCACTACAGCCCCGACGTCATTAAACTTCCTCTGCAACCTCCCAAAAACCCTAAACCCTTTTTCTTAACCCCATTAAATCTCATCACTTCACACCATTCCCCAACTCACAGCTGCGGCAGCTTCCAACTCATTTGCCTGAGATTAGATTCCATGATCTCTATTGGGTCACAAAATGACGATTTCATGGAAACAAAAATCGTCAGTGTTGGCAGAGGCTGTGACGGTGGAGATTCCTCTTCGGTGGTGGTGGTGGTGGTGGAGAGGGTGATGGCAATGACGAGGATGTGGTGGCGAAGGAGTATGGGCGGTTGTTGAGGTTTGATGAGGTGATGAAGGAGACTGAAGCTCGCGAACTGGAGCATTCTTTGGACATGCTTGAGGTTGCAAAGACTACTGGCCTTTGTAAAGAGTTTCTTCTTCGCTATTTGGCTTTACAGGTCTCAATTTGCATTTTTTCATAGTTTTTGATGGAAAAGAAAAGAGGGAAAAGAGAGTTTTGAAGACAAAGCTCATAAAATGAGCGGGGCATAAAAAAGAAAAAGAAACAAGAATTGCAAGGGATTATCATTAAAATAATAGAAAAGTAGAAGGAGTGTATGAATAGAGAAAATGAGTGTGTCAATATCACCACCATCACTAGTTCACTACAACCACAATAAACATTTATAGTTTCAATAACAATTAATTTTCTACAAACTTCAAGGATAGTAAATTTAGGGGAGATGAAACTCTTAAAACATTGTATAAAAGAATAATGCGAGACTAGAATAGTTCAACACAGGCCAATGGCACAATTGGGATAGCGAAAAAGAGTTGCTGAAAGGTTCTATACATCTGCCCTTTCTCAAAGCATTTTAATATTTCTAGGATGCATGTCAACCGTATAAAAGAAAACAAAAATAACAATGATTAACGAAAAGGTGTAAAAATTTGAAACACCCGGCCACAGCATCATCCATCACTGCTCTTCTTCTGGGTACCGAAACATGTTGCTAAATGATGGATTCACTATGCTAAATCCTCCATCTATTAGAAGATTATGCCCACTTATGTACCTGGCCTCATCACTAGCCAAATAAAGAGCAGCATTTGCCACATCTTGTGCCTTAAGTGTCACACCCTTCAAATTAGCCAAAGAGTTCGTCATATTCTCAAATCCCTCATCATCAAGGCCAACAAATTTCGTAGCCAGAGGCGTCACAAGCGCATAGGGTGACAAGCAATTCACTCTAATCCCAAATTGGCCAAGCTCAACGGCTGCATTCTTGGTCAAACCATTGACTGCGTGCTTCGAACACGCATAGGCGTGTGATGCCGCACCACCAATATAGGAGCTCACACTAGCTGTCGATATTATGCTGCCAGTTCGAGCCCGAATCATGGGCTGTGAAGCATGCTTTATGCCAAGGAAAACGCCGGTGACGTTGATACCAAGCACACGCTCGAAATCGTCCTTAGTATTGTCGATAATTCGTGCCTTGTTCTCGTCAGCTATGCCTGCATTGTTGAACATGATGTCTAGTTTCCCGTATGTGGCAACCGCTTTTTCCACAGCATTTTTTATTTGATCTTCGTCTCTGACATCGCAATGGACAAAGGTGCAATTTTCCGAGCCTATGGATTCGACGACTGAATGGGCTAGCTCGTCTTGGACATCGGCAATGATAACTTTGGCTCCATGATTGACAAAGGTTTTGGCTGTGCATTCGCCTATGCCGCTAGCTCCTCCTGTTATCAGTGCTACCTTTCCTTCTAGCCTATATTCAATTGCAAACAAAGCAACAAACAATTACATGGATAGGGAGGCTTGAAATCACATTTTTATATTAGAAGATTTTTCATATTAGAAGATAAAAGCTTAAGGGATATTAGAAAATAAGCACCAAACACTTTTAGGAGTACTTTTTTGTCCCTCTATTTTATATATAAACTAGCAACCTCTCACATGCTATGCATATGGTGAAACTCTCTGCAAGTAACCGAATAAAGTGAGAAAAAATTGTGGGGTATTTATCTTTTTATTTATTTATTTTATTAAATTTATTACAAATTGTTATAATTGTTTTTGATAATTAAATTGGTTTTTAAGAAATTTTAATCTTTTAATATTATCTTCGTTATAGATTTTAACCTTGGCCAACAAACCCTTCTATATATTAAGAAAATAAAACGGGACTGAGGCAACAAGTGATAGGTCCAGGAAACATCACGATCACATGATCTACGTTTTTTTTTTTTTTGCCTGAATTCACATGATCTACGTTAAAGAACAATATATGCAACATTATCGCAGAACCAGGATTTGTAACTTGAGGGATCGAGAATAATATAGACGTCTTACTAAAAAAAATAACTTTTTCTTTAGACTTCGACCATAGCAAGCAATTTTTTATTTTTTATTTTTTAGAAGTTACTCTACAACTCTTATCATGAGTTGATGAAGCTCAAAAATTAGAGGGTCAATTTTAAGCTCTGACTAATGAGTGATAGGAAAAAAAAAATATTAGAGGTTAACATTTAACAATGTTAAGCACTAAACGATATACAAAATTATCCCTCGTGTATGATTGAATTTCATTAAATGAATTCCTTAATGAGAGGTTTTTTTTGTAAGTACATAATTACAAGATTTAATCACCATTTTTATTAACTATATAATTATGACTACATAAGAATGTGCAGGCTTTTATCAAAAAAAAAAAAAATGTGCAGGCGGGGGTGGTGTGTTCAATTGGCTGAGAGTATTTCTGTGTCAATTACACATAAATTATTCATTAATTAGCTATCATGTGGTAACCCATATATAAACATTTCTATATTTACCTGACCAAAGTAATTCACGAAGACCTCAAGAGTGCAGCAAAGAGTGTCAACTATTGGTCTGGTGTTACCACATTTATTTACAACCAATTTATTTATTTATTTAACTAAATAAACCCAAATGTTTAGTATGACATGACTCTGGTTAGATCGGAAGAGAATTTGAACTGATGTGGTTCTATAGAGTCATTGAGTTATCTGGGTATTGGTTTGATCTAGTAATGGGTGTTGTGTGTGTTTGTTAAATAAATCCAGGATAATGAAGAACAACTATATTCGATTTTAACGAATAAAGAAAGAGGGTTGGGGAGAGAAAGAAGAAAAACCAAGAAAAGTAGGTTGTTCCCTTTAGAAGTATAAACAACTTGCTCCCTTTAGAAGTAGATTGTTCTAGATTTCAGGATTTGGGATTTCATGTAAAATCTGATAGGGAAGGGAGAGTGGCAAGGGAACTGATGAGGCAGAACGCAGAAGAAGAGTAAAGGAAACTTGGGAATGCGAATTCAAGCAATTTGAGCCATTAGATCTAGATCTATACACGTGGTGAGTTGTGGTTAAAAGCTTAGGAACCTCAGGAAAGAAAAGAGGTCAGGAGAGGATCCGCGTCCATAATATATGACCTTCTTCTAAACAGAAACATAGAGAGAGACTCTGATGTAAATGTTGTGCGACCACATGTTGCCTGGTTTTAATGGATTGTTTACTTCATTTTTCTCAAAAAAAAAAAAAAACATAGAGAGAGAGAGAGAGAGAGAGAGAGAGGGGCTACAAACCTTCTTGTGACGGCTGAAATTACCGAGGAGACTGACATTGCTCCTGCTCTGAGAGTGAGAGAGAGAGAGAGAGAGAGATGAATATTTGGAGAGAGTATTTGGTTGATTGGTTCTCTTAAAATGGAGAGAGGGTGCTACAAAGAGCACTCAAGTATTTGGAGAGAGTGGGGCAATACGTTGGGATGATGGTCAAGCTAGGGCGGCCATAATTATTTTATTCTATGGTACAAGTGGAGTGCTAATGCGCATGACAAATGGCACGTTACATATTTTCTCAATATAATAATAACATTTGGGATCAAAATTGTGTCGATTCTCTTTTCTACACAATTTGTTCATATACTGCCCCCAAGCTCCAAACTCCCTTTTGCTTTTTCTCTCATTTCTATACTTGGCTAATCCATATATAGTTCAATAGTTGGTTAGCCTAGTAATCTAGTAATATCCCTCTCCACATCTGTCGACTCTTTCTTCTCTCTTTTCTCCATTTTTAGTTTATTTATTTAATTATTTAAATAATAATAATAAAAAAGAACTAATTAAATAGAAATAAAATCTATTATTCAATATCATTTTGTTTAGTAACATAAATTTTTTCTTTGTGAATGAGAGGTCGTAAGTTCAACTTACAAAAAATTATTTATTGTAACTCTTTTGTTTGAAACAAACTGTCAATGCTTTATTAAATAGGAGTGACCTCCTTTTCAATTACATCCCAAATAAAAGGACGGGGAATAGACTCCCAAAAGGCCTCCTGAGAACAAGATTGAGCATGATTAGCTAAAACATGAGCCACAGAATTCGCTTGACGATAAGTATGAGTAAAATAAGAACCTATAATCCGTTGAAGATCACAAATAATGTCATCATACACACTTTTCAAAAGTGAAGTATGGGGAATGACGCTCTACTTGGTAGCTATAACAAGTAAAAGAGAATCCGTCTAAAAAATTACCGGAAAAATATGATGCTCTAAAGCAGGAGAGACTGAGATCAAGTACGATTCAGATGATGTGATTATCCTAGCAGTGCTTGATAAGATTAGATCATCCATAAACAAATGCCCAATGATTGTTTGGCTCTCTAATGTCAGCTACCTAGTATATAATATTAGTGGGTTCATGTTATAATAAACAGTTGTATACTGCATAACAGAGACATTGAAGGCTATAGAACAAACACAAATAACGACAAGGCTGGTTTGTTCAAGAATCATCATATAATGGAGCCATCGAATCAATTTTTAACGTATTAACTCCTTTATTAATATTTCGATTAATAACTTAAGAGTAAAATTCAGGTTTTGAAAAATTTGGTTGTTCAAAGGAAGTTAAAAAACAATACCAGCAGTTACATCAATATTATTCTCTACTCTAAATTTCTATCTCCCTGGTAAACAGTAGTCCTTAAGAACAGTGTCCTTACTGTTTTGCCCTCTGTCTTTTTATGGCGTTTTACGCTTTCGCCTCATTGCTGCTATGCTGTCTGTGTGGCACTATCTGGTAGGGCTGGCTTTGGTACGGTTACCATGTTTTTTGGGCTGAGCCAACTACCGACCGAATCCTGTCGGTATGCTCAAACTCAGTACCACTACCGTGCCAAAAAAAGTCAATACCGAAGCTTCCGGTTACCGACTTTTCGGTCGGTTTAGTTTCGGTTCAGGCCCAACCGAAATAGATGAATGGGCCTAATACTGATTGGTATTTTTTCAGCCAAATTATTCATTCTAGCCTGTTTTAAGCCTATTTTTTCTGGGCAGTTTTTACCAAATACTTAATACTCAACACTCGGCAATTTTCTGAATAAATACCTCTTCATCAAGTCTATTCCTCACTTTCTTATGGAGATGTGAGTTCCAGACTTGATGTTTTTCTCTCAGCTTTTCTCCTATAGTTAATAATGTTCCAGTTCTACATTACAATTTACAAGTTCACAAATCATATGTCACTGATTTCTAAGTCTAAACTACTTAAATATTACATAACTTCAAATAGGAACTATAAATATTCAAAGAATAAAAAATATGCTTGTGATTTGATAATTCCTATCACTAAACAAAAACCACACAGCAGCTATATTTTTGAATTGGAGGTTTGCAGCATCCAAATCTTCAAGTAGCGGTTGTTGTAGAAGAGTTCGCACCTCCCAAACTCAGTGCAGAAGTTCCTTCAAAGTAAAAACCACAAAAAGAATAAAAACAACAAAGTCAATATAATAATAAGTTGATGAAAATATCAAAATACGCAAAGTAAGTTAATATTTTCAGATTATTACCTTTCTGCAAGTAAGTCATTTACACATAATCACAGTTCAAAACTTCAAATAATCAAAACACAACCAATCACATACAAGTTTACTTACCTAATCAAAGACATTTGCGGGGTTGGTAATATTCTGCGCTTGTGCTCCAGCTTGTAGTGAAGACCAGCACAAGCACACGGCCAAAACGGCCACACACATCCAAGCTCTAGATTGATACATCCCCACTGTGTAAATATCACTAAAATTCTGATACACCTATTATAACCCAACTGCTGAAATTCATGCAGAACTGGAATAGTCCCCCTGACATAGCAACAAGCATAACAAAAAAAATTGCAAATTGAATCAGTGAGCAGCCCAAATAGATTAAAAAGCAGAGCTTTAACTTGAACACTTGAAATGAACTAAATTCAAGTTCATTTCACAACAACAATTCACAAAAAATGAAACAGACTAATTGAGACATCGAAGAAGATTACTTACTTCACTCTATCAAAGTTCAGACCCATTTGTTTCCCACCATCTTGGCCTGTACAAAATCACTTAATAGATTACCTTTTTATCATACAAAATTACAAATTAGACAAGACTAAGGAGATAGATTTTACCTAATCCGTTGTGCTCTGAACCACCAGTTGAACACCATATAAGCCTCTGAACAACCGCTTCAACCAAGCAACTGATCTAGGTTTTCGAAAGATTTGGGGATTTCAAAAATCAAAGGATATCTAGGTTGAAATTTATGTTGGTGAGCTTCGCATCTTGCTTAGATTGTGTTTTTGGGACTGGATTTGCAAAGATCTTTGTATAATTGGGGCTAGAATCAAAAAATTGGGGCTGGGTTCTCTGAGAGAGAGAGAGAGAAGAGTGGCTGTTTCTTTCGAGAATGAGGTCTGAACCTCAATCCCTTTAGGTTTTCCCACTCTCCACTCAGATCCAACGATTATGATTAATTGCTGCTAGAAATGAACGGCCCATATCATCCTACTAATAAAAATTATCAAAAAATTATAAGAACCCATCATACCCTGTCGGTTCGGTAATGCCGAACCTCTCTAATTTGCACTACCACTACCGAGCAGTGAACATATGTTCGGTACGGCAGTACCGTACCGTAGCCTCGGTAACCAAATCTGTCGGCGCCGACTGCAACGGTTCGGCTGGTTTGCGGCTGGTTTCGGCAGGTATGGTATTTCAAGCCAGCCCTACTATCTGGCCTGGTTCTTGCTTGCCACTGCATCTATTCGTCTGATTTAGTAGTTGAGAGCGTACTAAGTGATAGAAAGAAATAGGTAAGAGGCTGGGATAGTTATTTGCCTCACACAAAGAAAGGCAGGCGGGGAGATAATTGGTGGGCTGACAGAGAGCGAGAGGCGGCGAGGTTGTTCCCTCAACAGATATTCGTGTTGCCTAGGTACGATACATTTTTTTTGTCCAGAGAATTTCTTCATTCTCATTCTGAATCTTTGCCTGTCACTCATTTTTGGTTTGTAATCTGAATCCTTTTGTTGGAAATATTTTGCAGATAGATAGTGGGCATGTTGACCCATTTGTACAAGAATTTAGCAAACTAATCATTCCAGTCAAGAACAATAAGCACATAATGACTCATTTAACTTCCATCCAATATCGAAAATGGAAGAGGTTCCTTGTGATTTTATGGGGAATTTTAATAAATCCCAAGCCCATTATTCGAAGTCCTTTTGGTGAACTTCTATCTTATTGAAACTATAGTCCATTGATCTGATTCAGCTTCTCATCTCTGTTGCTAGTTATTATACAATATAGAAAAGTTGGTGATCTTTGTTCATCGGCTTAGTAACAGTGTCGGTTCGAGCCGAGCCGGTGCTGGAAAAGACGATGTTTACCCATTTATTTATTTATTTTTAATTACAAATATAAAAGTACATCATTGATATGAGCATAAAATGTAACGATTATAGTGATAGTGTTAAATCCTTTACATTTTACTTAGCTATTTCCTTAAAAAGTTTATTTTAACTTTGTTATTTTCTTAGGTACTTTGTGAATCAATTCGAGAGAAAATGGAGCTTTAATGGAGAAATAAAGGCATCAAATATGAGTATAGATGCAAAGGACGAGGTTTGATCACTCCCTGGTCATAAATTACAAAAGAAGCTCATGGAATTTATTGTGCAAAACAGTTTCTGCAAAGCTGAAAATTGAAAGTCCAAAATCAGCTTCTCGGATTGAGTTTTGGAGAGCTTTTCTTGTAACCTTTCAAGGGAACTCTTGCAGTATGGGCTGGAAATACTTGAAGACAAAATTATGGTACAATAGAAGCCCAAGAGCTGGTCAGAAACGTCAAAGATACAGTAGGAACCTTGCCCAAAGTAGGCTTCCCTAGAAGCCAAAATCCAACAGCTTTCCGGATTTCATTTTGAGAGACTTTTTCCGTGACCTTATTAAAGGTTTTTCTCAAAGGTGATTGATCATTCTAGAACACATGATGTCATAGAACATTGAGGAATCGAGAATCATCCAGAAAAGTGGCTACAACAAGTCAACCCAAGTCCATGAACGAAGCTTGAAGAGAAGAATCAGATCCTATTCCAACTAGGGAAAGTCATGCCGTGAGTTTTGGAAGGCAGCTATGCTGTGCAAATTTGGAAGGTTCAAGACACCATTGACGTCAAGGAAAGGCATTAGGAGAAACCTACAAGGTTACGGCTTGAATACAATTACTTGAAATTAATTTCTTTAATTCTAATTTTATGCACCAATCAAAGGAAACCTCAAGCAACTAGGAAAGTAAATTGCAAGCAGAGTTGAAGAAGGAATCAAGGCATGACGTCTCCTATAAATAGAGGCCTCAACAACACAATTCATCACCACACCCTTCATCTTCTCTTCTATCTCTCTTTCTTATTCCTCCGCCACCATCTTTTTCTTCTTTTTCCTTTTCTCCATTTTTATTTTCAATGTGTTTGATTTGTGATTTCAAAACAATGTGTAACTATAAATTTTTTTTTTTTTTGAGTAAATGTGGATTTCATTAAAACACCTGTCAAAATGATCATTACATATCTTTCTGCTGCATTCAACCTAGACATATCAAGAAGTTGTAGTATGAGACACCACTGTGATACATAGGGATAGACCACCTATTCGAACTAATCGCTCACTTATTAAAGCAAGCCTATAACTCTGGAGATTCTAACACATAGCAAATAGGCCTAGCACCACACAAGAAACTAGATTTTTTCCTTGCCCTTCAAGCTAGGGCTAGGAGGTTTGGTTAACAAAGGCCTTGGCTCGGGGATCTATGTGAAGAGGTTGGAGAAGTTGGTGCAAATGAACAAGAGGAAGGGGACGAAGGCGTCCTGGAGCTGAGTGGCCAGAGTCTCTGTGGTCCTCCCCGCCATATAGAGGCAGTGGTAGAATTAGCGCAAAAAAGCACACTGGTAGAGGAGAATAGGGTTTCTCATAGAGTATGTTACCTAAGATATAATAAGTGTTCTTTTAATTGAGGTCTTCATAAAGAAAAACTTATAATCAACTTGCATATCATTGCATACAATTTTAAAATTAAACTAAATGCGAAATCAGAAAGCATAGAATATCAAACTTTCTAATTTCCTATATTTCAACATATAATGTACTAAGGTAAAATAAATAATAATAAAAAACTCAGCCACTCAAAATTTATTATAATCATAGTCTCAATTTTTTTTTCTTCGCGTTAACCTATTTGACTTTATTGGTTTCCTTGTTAGCTTTTCAATGTCCAAACTCATAACCTAGAAGTCTGGTGCTTTCTTTGCTAGCCTACATTGATATAGTCCAAGAAGTTCTAGTAATTTAACCTGCTCTGCAACTTCTATTGCTGTAGTATGAAAACATTTATTTAGTATGAAAGTTGTAATATGAAAACATTTATTTAGTCTCAACTAATAAAAAGTTTCCAGGGTTGTACAGATGTCTAAACCAATACTATCCAGTTAGATAGTCTTTCAAACTGGCACAGAGAAACCCAAAGATGAAAAAGCTTTACTAATCAACATCAAAAAGACAACAAAGCAATCAAAACTCGACCAATTGCCCAAATTAATGTTAATGTCTTGGTTGAAGGTATCAAATCAAAACTAAAAGTAGTCAAAGGAACAAAGCAAAGGCAGAGAGATAGCCATAGAATCAAACTAAAAAAACCATCAAATTCCATATAAAGAAACAAAAATTAAAATGTACTTTTCTACCAATACAATGTTTGATTTAACAAAATGATTTCATCTAGAATTTAAACCAATCATCATCGAAGAAGAAAGAAACAATTGTACAGACTTTTGGTAGAAATGGAAAAGTGAAAGACCCAAAAACTTCTTCCGCTTCTAGAAGACCTTGATCCGCGCACTTCTGATACTTTTTGCTTCTTTCTCTCTACGTCGGGCAATCTGAAAGTAAAATCCGATTACAAAAATCCAAAGCAATTCTAAAAGATTTGAAAGAAACGTAATTCGACAACAACCAAATGAAGATTAATGATTCGAGAACAAAATGCTAGGAAGGAGAAGAGGCCCCAACAGTTAGAGTTGAAAACAAAAGAAGAAGACAGACTCATGTAGAGCCTTCGCGAAGAATTCACAGTGAGGAGAACAAGGAGAGTGAGAAAAAAGAAAAAATGGGACTGCGGCAAAATTGAGTTGTTAGTATAGAGCAAGCAATGATCGTTCGATGCTAGAAATTAAGGGTAACAATTTTATCACACAAAACTAAAAGGGTCTTTCTAAATGTACCCAACAAATATCTAAATACACCCAGCAAATAAATTTTGTATGAAAAGACAGTTGTATCCCCATAAGAAATGACATTAAAAGTCATGGTAAACTAAGATAATAACAAAAAAAAAACCCATAAAATTTGAAATTATGTTTTCTATGTACCCAGCAGTTTGTATAGAAGGGTCTGATGAAGATTCAAAAAAGAACTTAGAGGTTCTTTGGTGGAGAGTTAAGACCTGCTGGTTTGTTAACATAATTGAAATCAAAAGCAAGAATAATGGTCTTTCCTCATTTAGCCCATACAACATATGGCATCAAACAATCAAAAGGCTGGGGCTTCTTGTTGATAAAAATGGTACACCGTTGTCTATATGGTCTCGGATTATTGTTCTTCTTTGATAGTCTAGATGAAGATTCTTCAATTGGGATTGCCAAGCAACCGGACACTCCAGATGAGCAAGATGCAGGTTATATCGGTGAACTGCTCAAGTCTGTGCAGATGGTTATATATGTAATGAAGCTCTATTCAAGAGAGTTATATTGGCAAAATTTGAAACTGCAGTTGAGATGGAGAAGATAACTTTTGGTCATGAAGAAATTAAAAAACAGTCCATCCAAATTGAGAACACGTCTTTGAATTTGGAGATGGAGCGGTTTGCTTAGATGCTTTGCAATTGATTTCCTTCATTTTAGGTAAGAGATCTTCACCATGCAAAGGCCTCCCTTTCATTATGATAATTGCATCCTGTTAGTCCCTTCGATCTATTAGGATCAATGATAATAACAAGGATAGAGTGCATTGCTTGCTTCCACATTGCGTGTGTCTGCTGGGTGTAATACCCGTCAGGGTGTAAGAGTTGTGCTGGGTGTTTGGTATTCTTCATCAAGGTGTATGGGTTTTGATGGGTGTGTGAATTTTGCTTGATTTAATAGGGTATTATAGGAAAAATTGCTGGGTGTAGTTAGAGATTATATAAATTTGTTGGGTTTAAAAAGTTTGCTGGGTGCACTTAGATATTTGCTGGGTACATTTAGAAAGACCCAACTAAAATAGACTAAAACAAGAAACAAACAAACAAACCTAAGAAAAACCTAAAACCTAGAAGATATAGGAAGAAGAAGACAAGCAACGAAATTGAAAGAAAATAAAGAAATCTAAAACCAAAAAAATAAAAAAAATTGGAGGTTTTTGGATTTAACAAAAATTAAAAGAAAAAGCAAAAGAGAGAATTTGATTTTTGGTTTTTAGAAATCAAGATAAGAAGACATTAGAACTTAGAAGCTCAGTTATCCAGCACCAATTATGCTCAAAACAAGTTATGCATCCTAGTTTCAATTACTAAGGTTATGAGAAAGAAATCAACCAAGAAATAAGTCGTGAGCAGATCATGTCCCTCATTTTTATTTCCCTTAATTACTTAGCCTAGGTGAACGCACAATACCTAAGCCTATCAAACATGCAATCAAGGTATAGAACACTATTCTATCAATAACACATATAGTGTCGACATGTTCAAAGCATTAAGCACACATGGAAGTTTTATTGATTTTAGAGTTGAATCCTAGTGTTGAACGCCTCCCTAGCATGCTCTTCTAATTGTTTGAAACTTAAATTTTGTCCAAAAGTTTACTACTTGCGAACAAAGAAAACAAGACGATTAGGTAAATTGTTTCTAAGTCCTAGCTCCAATTACATGCATAAATTAAGTTGGCCACCATAAAACATAAACACATAAAAGTTTTCCATAAATAGGAATCAACCAATCAATCTCAATTACCAAGTTTTCGAAATTCTAGTTAGCATAACAAATAGTTTATCACATAATTGGGGCTTCAAACTTTTCCCCTAATTAACAAAATGTTAACGTTAGTGACCGAGGGGTCTCTAGTTAGCTTTAGAGAGAGAGAGAGAGAGAGAAAGAGAGCGACACAAGCGAAGTATAGTGGTTCACCTCCCGCCTTAGCGGGAGACTACGTCCACTTGAATGTGTACTAGTGTGTAGAGCCTTGCGGCCTAACAAGATTACAAGAGATGTAATGGGATCGTGTTTAAGTGGGAGGAAGCATTCCTTTTATAGGTGAAGGAATGCTTCTCCTTTACATGGTTTTCGATGTGGGACAAGCAAACAACTATTCTAGTATAGAAATGCCATATTGTGGAGGCAACTTGGCAAGGCTGGAAAGGTGGCTTCCCGGCGACGGATTTGCGACTTCCGGATACCGTAGCGTAGCTTGAACATAGGGCTACAAGATGCAAGTAGCGGTTGGGCCTCATCGTGGCTTGTGGGTGTCCCAAAGAGGGTGTTACGTATGCTTGGTGAGATAGCAAATACTCCATATTGTTGGAGGTATGTACAAGTCCCCGAAGTCCCCAAGTAAGAGGAGCTTCTTGGTTGGGGAGTTATACACATGATGTCAGCAAGCATAAGTAACCGGGCGGTACGGAGCCCCTACAAGTCCCCGAACTCCGTAAGCAAGAAGGGACTCGTTAACCTGCATAACAAAGACAAAAAAACAGGCATACGTAGAATGCTCGTTGCATTGGGCAACAAATGTGAGTTGTATGGATATGCGTTGGCATATATAAACGTATGGGGTGCGTGATACATGGTCGTGTGAGCATATGGATTTCATATGATAAATGTGTGACGCGCGCAAGGAGACGAACGAGGTCGGGTTTGACGGGGTTACGCTCGTGAGGTGTAAGTTGCATGAGTGCCGCGAAGGTATGCACTTGTAACCCATGAACAATGACCGCGCGTACGGTTGTGTCTGTTTGGTTTTCGCTCGTATTAATGGAACGGGAAAAGAATTTGATTTGTCGCGGTCGGTAAATGACAAATGGTAGAAAAATTCAATGTTCCATTAACGTGTGGTGTGTCGAGTAGACATGAGTGTAAAGCTCGATGATTGCCGGGAAGACATGAGCTGAAAGCTCGTTAGCGGGAAATTTGGGGTTGCCGGGAAGGCATGAGTGGGAAGCTCAAGGGTTACCGGGGAGGCATGAGCGGAAGCTCGTGGGTTGCCGGGGAGGCATGAGCGGAGGCTCAAGGGTTGCCGGGGAGGCATGAGCGGGAAGCTCGTGAGCGGAAGCTCGTGGGTGCCGGGAAGGCATGAGCGGAAGCTCGGGGTGCCGGGAAGGCATGAGCGGAAGCTCGGGGTGCCGGGAAGGCATGAGCGGAAGCCCGGGAAGGCATGAGCGGAAGCTCGGGGTGCCGGGAAGGCATGAGCGGGAAGCTCGGGGTGCCGGGAAGGCATGAGCGGGAAGCTCGGGGTGCCGGGAAGGCATGAGCGGGAAGCTCGTGGGTGCCGGGAAAGCATGAGCGGAAGCTCGGGGTGCCGGGAAGGCATGAGCGGGAAGCTCGTGGGTGCCGGGAAAGTATGAGCGGAAGCTCGGGGTGCCGGGAAGGCATGAGCGGGAAGCTCGTGAGCGGAAGCTCGAGGGTTGCCGGGAAGGCATGAGCGGAAGCTCGGGGTGCCGTGAAGGCATGAGCGGTAAGCTCGTGAGCGGAAGCTCGTGGGTGCCGGGAAGGCATGAGCGGAAGCTCGGGGTGCCAGGAAGGCATGAGCGGGAAGCTCGTGAGCGGAAGCTCGAGGGTTGCCGGGAAGGCATGAGCGGAAGCTCGGGGTGCCGCGAAGGCATGAGCGTTAAGCTCGTGAGCGGAAGTTCGTGGTGCCGGGAAGGCATGAGCGGAATCTCAAGGGTGCCGCGAAGGCATGAGCGGAATCTCAAGGGTGCCGCGAAGGCATGAGCGGTAAGCTCGTGGTGCCGGGAAGGCATGAGCGGAAGCTCAAGGGTGCCGCGAAGGCATGAGCGGAAAGCTCGTGAGCGGAAGCTCGGGGGTTGCCGGGAAGGCATGAGCGGAAGCTCGGGGTGCGCGAAGGCATGAGCGGTAAGCTCGTGAGCTGAAGCTTGTGGGTGCCGGGAAGGCATGAGCGGAAGCTCGGGGTGCCGGGAAGGCATGAGCGGGAAGCTCGTGAGCGGAAGCTCGAGGGTTGCCGGGAAGGCATGAGCGGAAGCTCGTGGTGTCGGGAAGGCGTGAGCGGTGAGCTCGGCGGTTCTGGGAATGCACGAGGGCGAAATTTGGCGGTGCCGCTGAGGTACGAGCGCGAAAAACTCGGCGATGCCGCTGAGGTACGAGAGCGAAAAGCTCGGCGGCGCATTAACGGGTAGCTCGAGGTGATGCCCTGAGGCATGAGCGCGACCGTTGCTAATTATGCTGGGCTGTATGTACAAGTCCCCGAAGTCCCCACTCAAGGAGGGTGCTCTTGCGGGTTGATACCAAAGCGTAGCTTTGTGCCGTATATCAAGTATAATTAGTGCGAGTGCGCCGTCCATCTAGAATTGGTTGGAGCGAACGCTTTTGCCCTTTCGGGTGGGCCCCTGCCAGGCCCTGCGAGGAGTCCCCCACTCCTGGCTATAGACCTCCGGATGGTCGAAAAATTGTTTGATGAGGGGAGCTGCGCGGAGTAGAGGGTGTTGGGTAGCGAGCCCAATCTTTGGTACCCAAGCGTCGGGGTTAACTGCCGGATCAATGGCTGTCGTGGGCTGTGTTAACTAGTCCCTTTGCTATTTCTCGGAGGAGAAACTTGACTGCAATGCCGCGTAGCGGTCATTGTCATTATGAGGCGTTGCCTTACCGCTTGGCGGTTGGTCTGAATGAAAAATGATAAATACATAGAGCAAGGAATAATATTTTGTTCGAGTGTCCCATGTTTATTTAATTGAGTTGCAATTAAATAGAAGCATGGCATATGTGTATAGCATGTACTTGTAATGTGGATGCTAATATCATTTTTGCATTTTTGTAGATATGCTAAAAGATCATTGAGATCGGTATGTGAGGCATGACATATCTAGTATGTGAGATCTAGAAAGTGTTGCCAAATCTATGAAATGTTGTAGGCATGCTTAAAAGTTATGGAAGCATGTAAAGATATATCAAGCGTGATATTCTATAAGCATGCTTAGAAGTAGTAAAAGCATGTGATTGGCATCGACAATAGCTCAAATTGTAAGAGTGTAAGAGATAAGATAGTGACTTATCTTATGCCGATTTGGAGCGAGTTGGAGTTGGAATCACCGTATGTACCCAAATCATGTTGGAGTTGTCCAAGCATGACGCTCCATTGCTTTGGTGGATAAAGTGTTCCGATAATGTACGTCAACTCCTAGTTTGAATGCCCAATAGAAATAGTTGAATTTCCTTGAAACAAAATAGATGATTAATATGTAGATTTGTAAAATCAACATAAATAATTTGCATATGTCCTTTGATAAAATTGTAAGCAAAGTGTATAAGCAATGTAGTGGTTGACAACAAATGGCATATTTAATAGTGTGCGGCTTAAAGTAAAATTCAATATGGCAATGAAATTACAGATGCACTTCTAGGGTGAAATGGCATGCTGCCAAGTGATAAGCCATGTTTAATAAGCCAATATTGCACATACGTGGTTGTGTGTAGCCAAGACATGGTGGTTATGTTTTAATAATCACTTTGAAACTAAATTGGGTATGACCCAAAGTTTGTTGCCATTTTGGAGTCAAAACATGCACTTCTAGTGGGAGTACATGCATAATTGAGGCTACAGATATATCAATTCGTTGATGCTTGTGCATATGTGTACATGATCAAGCAAAGGCAGAGCTTGCGTCCACTGGGTTAGCACCAAATGTGATGTACCCTAAGAGCTAGCATGCAAATCCAACATCTAGCATGTGATGAAGAAGTGAATTGTCGGTCCGCTAGCAGCCAACATCTAGCATATGTAGTATACTATTGTTTTGATAAGTATATTAAAATAATAGCACTTGAGCACATGAGAAGGCATATGATACCGCCAGCGAGCGTTCCTAACCATGTGCTGCACCTGGCCAGTCCACTTGTGTGAGGCACGTGTGTATCAAAAGTACAGAGAGATTTGATGGTTGGCTTTGTTTCAAATGAACCCCGTGAAGAGTTGGGGTGTGCAAATCGAATTTGTGGGTGTGAGTGCTCCACAAAGTCATGTCTAAGTAAATGCCAATCTGATAATTATGAAAGCCAGATAAGCTAACCAAAAGTTAACCTTGTGACAATAGTTTATTATGCTCCCCAAAAAGTCATAAATGGTTAGTTGTAACGTGCACGGATGATGCAGTATGTACTTAGCATGAGGTGTCTAGTATAGCATCATATATGCATGTGCCAAACCATTTGTTCGATGGACATCTGGAATCAAAACAGATTAAGAGTGTACATGTGGCCGTATATATAATTGTAGAATCTGCTGGGCGACACATGCAGATACAAGCATGACGTATGAATGCACAGTAAGTCGAAGAGCATATATATATATATATATATATATGAATGGCAGTGATTTCGAAAGAAACAAACTGCATAGAGAAAGGGACTTAGCTTTTCGTAAATCCCAGACTCAGCGACCGTCGTGCTTTGAGCGAGGGCCGTGTTGACTCTGATCGAGACATGGCCAGGGCTGAAGTATAGCGGAGAATCAAAGATGGGTGAGAGAGGATCAAGAACTACTGGGTGCTGAGAAGTCTGGGGGGGTGCCCATAGAAGATGGATTGAACACGAGTGCCCAGAGTAGATGATAATCTAGGTGTGGAGAGAGTTGTCCAGCGGTGTTCTAGAACTCAGCGGGGGAATTGGTGCTCAGCGGTGACCCGGAGTCAGTGGAGGCATGGAGTCAACGGAGACATGGTGCTTGGTGGAGTTGGCTAGCGGGTTGTCCGGCGGAGCGGAGCATGGTGCTCGACGGAGTTGGCTAGCGGAAGAAGCTTGGGTAAGCGGTGGTGACCGGCGGAGCTTGGGCATCAGCGGAGCTTTTGATGCCTAGTGAAGATTTGTTGCTTAAGAGTTGAAGTCCAGCGGAGGCTGCCGGCGGGAGTTGCTCGGCGGTGATCGACCGCCGGAGACGCTGAGGCGGGGAGAGGTTTGGAGCTCGGCGGATGCTCAAAGTGTGGCGGAGACGCCGAGTTAAGCGGAGGCTCGATACTTATAGCTCAGCGGAGATTGATAGTTCGGCGGAGTTCATAGTTCATCGGAGACAGCAGACCTAGAGTTCGGCGGAGCTCCAAAGAAGGTTGCTTGAGCTCAGCGGAGGAATTGGTGGTCAGCGGTGATTGTGAGCTCAGCGGAGGCAGTGCCTGCAGCGGGCGCTGGCATGCCGGCGCTGGGCTGGGCTGGCGGTGACCTGGTCCGAGCTGTCAGCCTTGTAGAGCGTGATGAGTTCGCTGGCAGTTTGCAGGGATGGGTAGTGGAGCACTGGGCGGAGGTATGTGCGGCGGAGCGGACTCGGCTGAGGCTCCGAGTTCGGCGGAGCGGTGCGGAACTCAGCGGAGGTTCCGAGGTTGCGTTCAGTGGAGCGAAGTCCGAGCTTGAGTTGGGCGGAGCGGAGGATTTGCAGCTAGCGGAGCTGCAAGTTGGGCGGAGCGGAGGATTTGCAGCTGGCGGAGCTGTAAGTTGGGCGGAGGTAGGGCCGCTGCAGTTAGCGGAGCAGTTGAACGGAGGGGGCCAGCGGAGGCTGCAGGTGTGGTTGGTTGCTGCTGCTGGCGGAAAAAATTTGAAAACAAAGGAGATGGGTGGCCAGAGAAATTTTCTAGGTGCCCAGAGCAGTTTTGCAGCCCCTTTTTTTTTTTTTGAGTGTTCAGCGTTGACCAAACGTTGACTGGCTTTGATGGGCGTTGACCGACTCCAATTTGATGTTGAATGAGCGTTGACTCGACACTTACGGGTCAAAGTTCGTGGTAGGTGACGAAGCCTTTGTGTTGGCTTCCCACAGACGGCGCCAATGTTAACGTTAGTGACCGAGGGGTCTCTAGTTAGCTTTAGAGAGAGAGAGAGAGAGAAAGAGAGCGACACAAGCGAAGTATAGTGGCTCACCTCCCGCCTTAGCGGGAGACTACGTCCACTTGAATGTGTACTAGTGTGTAGAGCCTTGCGGCCTAACAAGATTACAAGAGATGTAATGGGATCGTGTTTAAGTGGGAGGAAGCATTCCTTTTATAGGTGAAGGAATGCTTCTCCTTTACATGGTTTTCGATGTGGGACAAGCAAACAACTATTCTAGTATAGAAATGCCATATTGTGGAGGCAACTTGGCAAGGCTGGAAAGGTGGCTTCCCGGCGACGGATTTGCGACCTCCGGATACCGTAGCGTAGCTTGAACATAGGGCTACAAGATGCAAGTAGCGGTTGGGCCTCATCGTGGCTTGTGGGTGTCCCAAAGAGGAGCTTAGTCAACTGAGTCGGCAGTTGCTGGACTCGGCCAGGGAGCCCGAGTTCTTTGATTGATTGAGAAAAGTCAGGAGGAAAATCCACGAGAACCCTGAGCTCGCCTTTGAGGAGGACGAGACTAGCCGATTCATATGATCGGAGCTCGACTTGCTTGGGATAGAGTACACGTGGCCGGTGGCCAAGACGGGGGTGGTGGCTTCTATCGGTTCTGAGTTGCAGCCATGGTTCGCTCTCAGGGCAGACAATGATGCTCTCCCAATTGAGGTCAGTCCCTTCTAGAAGGTCAGCAAATTTAACGAGTAGAAAGTGAATTTCCTACTCATACACCAACTCCTTTTTTTGGTCTGATACTCATACACGAACTAAGTAACTCATAATGAGTTACTCGGGGTGACTCACTAAATTTGTTTACTAAATTTTATTAATTTTATGCAAAAATGATATGATATTCCGAAGTAAAGTAAAAAGTCTTTTAGAATGATATCAAATATTTTGATCGCAAATCATTCTTTTTTTTTTTTTTTGAAAGAGGGCCAGAACGGCTGCCCTTAAGCCTGTACCATTATTGATCGCAAATCATTCTTTTGATAACTAGAATTACACAAATAGATTCGATGAATAAAACTGGTAACCCTGGCATTACTAGTAATTGTAAGAAAATTTATGGACTTTTTTTTTTAGGTTTGGACGACAATAGTAACCACACACACACCCTCATGCAGTGTATCCCAGCATAGCCGGACTAATCACTGCACCGCAAATGCACGAACCTTTGGTGTTTAATCAACCTAGGTCCCTCAAATCTGTTGGCCACGGGGTGGAGCTGGGATTCGAACGCTAGACCTGAGGGTTCCAGAGTAGGCCGCTCGACCAACACACCACACCACGTGGTTAAAATTTATGGACTTATCACATGTTTATTAGAGTAAATAACAATTGATAAATGATTTAGACTAAATAATATGAATATGGAAACAGAACTCAATTCTAGTAACCTAATCAATGTCTATATCTATTGGTAAGGGATAGAAATCTATTTACTAGATTATTAACTTAATTACAAAGATATGATATCATAAGGATTCTTAAGAGTGAAGTTTGAGTCCTATTGAACTTCCTTTATGGGAGGGGTTCAAGGCTAAACCTAACTCATATATAAGGATGTATAAGTCCCTGCAACCTCTACGACTTAGAGCATAAGTTCTTGCCCCATTCATAAGAAGCTCAAACTTAGAGAATTGCAGAAGACTTGAGCTCGTGGCTGCTTCAATCACTTCAATCAATCATACAGGTACATGTCTCAATTTTAATTCATTTATCCTGGATGTATTTACGTACAATGGATGTATTTACAATTGTGTCTATATTCTTGTGAATGATCTTGTGACAACTTAATGTATATTCTCACAAGTGGTATCAGAGCCACCTTCACAAAAGTATAGATCGTTGTATGTAATCTATATCATGGCTTTGAACAAAGAAGAAAACTTTCGGGGCAAAACCCAGAAAAAACTGCGGGTCAGATCCAAGTTATCTGGGTCAACCCGCTTTTATTTTTACTTTTAGTTTTAGTTTTTGTTCTCATATAGAACGTAAAACACAACAGGAGCATGTCCTCCCTATTATACAGTACGACAAACCAATGGAGAAAAATAGAAAAAATGGGCATGGCTCGTTACCTCTCTGTTTGGGAGATGAACATTCAGAACATCTCCGACAATCAACAAATCAATAGGATTGCAGAAATTTGGAATACCTGACATGTCGACTTGAAGGAATAGTTTTTGGCGTTGTTACTTCCAACCCCGCGCTGCAAATCAAGGAAGAGACAGTTTAATGGCTTTGGACGATTTCCCTTCAGACCTACTTAAGCGGGATTGAACAATTCCAGATAAGAAATTTTATATTGGTCTTCTTTTGAAATTTAGTTTTCTGCTACTTGATTACTGATTGCAGTCATGTTTCGTATGAATCTAATATTTTGCCTTGATAGTCCCATGTCATGAAAAGTTTGTGACCAGGTTTTATGCATGAGCCTTGGACAACATTAATGCAGCCATTTGATCTTGTTGATTTCCCATTGTAAGAGCAATCAGTTAACAATAAGATAAGTTGCATTTGATTTTGGAAAAATCATTGGAATCTCCATGTATGATTGCAGCATTGTGGGCAGAGAAATAGTAATAATGAAAATTACCAAAAGCCACTACCAAGTAGAAAAAAAGCTACTCCCATAGACTAAGAAAACTATTCTCAGAGTCTAACAAAGCTATGAAAATAAAAAGCTACTTCCATGGTTTTAAAAATTTTTAAAAATCTATTACCATAGTTGTAAAAATCTATTACAATAGATGTAGAGAGCTACGGTCAATGTGCTAAAAGAAGCTAAAAAGATACTAACAGAAACATAGAAAGCTACTATCACCTTGTTGAAAAACCACTATTACAGTTATAAAGAGCTACTAATGTGATATCTATCAAAATGAAAACAGAAGCTATTAACACCAGTTTGAAAATATGTGAGCATAAGAAAATATAAAACTACTATCACTTGGTTAAATAGCCATTTATAACAGTTGTAAAGAGCTTCAGCATTCCTTGAGCATTAACATTTTGATCAAACATGAAATTATTCATATCGACATATCTAGTCAATTCCACCAACTTAAGCATAATCACTTACTAATCAAAGAAACAAATATTCCAATATCAATCTTTCTCTTCCAATGTCAGAACAAGTAGCTTTCTGTGCATAGAATATGGAGAAATCATTAAACATACTCAACTCACAGAAGAATCATAACATATAGAATAGAAAAGGAAGCGAATAACTGTAGCAGTGGAGAACCAAATGAACAATCCATATTCAACAAAAGTACAACTTATATAATCATAAAGGAAAAGGAAATCGGAGTGTTTCATTATTGATTTGTCAAGAGGTCAAAGCACTTCTCAAGCTCAGTTCAATCATGGAAGATGAAGAAGAAAATTCTCCTCTGCTCCTCTCTTCGACGACGACCGTGCTCTTCCAGGACTACCACAAAATCTCGTTCCCGCCGTTGACCGAAACGACGGATCTCTCGACCTCAATTCGCTGCACCTGCTATCTAAGATCCGAAGGTTAACCCGGTTGTGGGGAACCAAATGTTTCGGCTCAGGCTTTAGATCTTCTCACCGTCGACAATCAAGTGTTCTTCCTTAGCTTGGATGAAATCGGCACCGGCATCATTACTGTCGGAATCTGTCTTGAAACGGTGGCTGCTAGTCGGGCTAAGGCTCCTCACTCTGGCCTCTGGAACTCAGCAGCCTTTGAACACCAGAATTCCAGATTTTTACTGGATCTGTGAAGAGGTTAATGGCTCCGGCTCTGGCTTGCTTCAATGGTTCTACTCCCAGCCTGCTTCGACTCCGACAACTGGACCTGCTTCCCCTGCCTGGCCAATCGAAACTCCGTGAGTCGGATGGCTCTGATTGAAGAAACCCTAGAAAACCAGAAGGAAGAAAAGAAGAAGAGTCTGATGGAGAGAGGAATGATTTCGCCAGAGAGAGAGAGAGATGATTTCGAGCGGTTAGTTTTTTTTAGGTGGAAGGGTAAAATCGTCAGAGATGAAATAATTTGAGGATACAAGTGGCCTTATGTGTACAAGAAAAATTAGGTGGCCTTATGGCTAATTAAAGTTTCAGAAGGACACTTATAAGTAATTCATCCTATTTTTAAATGTTTTTCAGTTTGTATATATAAAATCAAACCCTAGCATAAGATAACAAACAAGTTTGTGGTTAGTGGGTAAGGCTCAAGCTTGTATTTGAGTGGTGAAGCATTTGACCTTGCAAAATGCACTGAGGTAGGAGTTTTTTGAATTAAAACTCTGATCTTTGTCAGTTTGGCTAAAACCGAACTTTTGGTTTGTGAGAATTGAAATTGTACCAAAGTTACAATCACAAATTTGGGCAAGCCGAAGTTTTGGTTTGGTTTCAGCTGAGACAAAAAAGCTTGTTTTCAGGTTGAAAGTCAACCCTAACTAATTACGCCTATTTCCTCATTTAGACCAAAAGAAAAAAAGAAGAAGAGAAACTAATCTGTCTACTTTTCAAATAAAAGTTGGGAGTATTATGGGATGTCAATTTAATTTATTATTGACTCATTGTTTGGTGATTTAAATTTGTACAAAATATCTATGTAGCATTCAAATAGTAAAAATATCGGAAAAAAAATGCAAACAATACCCGACCTTTGGCCCATTAGTAACTTTAGTACCTGACAAAAAAAAAATATCACTTTGGTACCTGAAGTTCGGACCCCGACCCAACATTAGTACCTGAAACACTGTTGGCCGTTACAGCGTTATCCAAAATTCAAACTTGCAAGGGCTGTTTCATCCATTCATGTTTTGGCTCTAACCCTACCCGTTATCCCCAATTTGGAATCGCTTTCACTTTCAGACTCTCTCTCTCTCTCACACACACACATAACGAATTTGTAGTCTTCCCTCTTTCAGCCTTTCACTATTTGACTTAACACAACAGAAATTTGATTCCCTATCCACTGAAACAACAGAGAAAAAGAGATTTGATTCTCCTGATTCGGTACTATGGAGAGGGAGAGCTGGAGCTATTTTCGAGTCATTGGGGAGCCACCAGTTTATTTAGGTAAAATCAAATGGTCCCCAGTGTAAAGTTTTCCCCTTTTACTCTATTCGGGTAGAATGGCTTTGTTTAACGCTATCAATGGTTTTGTCTAGGGTTTGGTTTAGGGTTTAGGGCATTTTTGTCTCCATCTGCAATTGTTTATTTCTATGTCTGTTTGATGTCGGGCTTGAAGTGGTTGCTGAGGTTAAATGCTTTAGGCATAGGGTTTGTGGTTTGGTTGGTTGTGAATTTAATTTCAGAGCAGCTTAACAACAGCTTTAGAGGTTTTGGACTTGAATGAAGAGGGCCGAGTTGTTGATGCTGGGTTGGTGAAAATCATAAATCTGAGTTCAATTGTTTGTCCTTAATTGATGTGTGCTATTTATGGAATAAATCTGAGTAATAAACTTCTACAAGAAAATGTGATGTAATGAGTTGGTGGATTTAGGGTTTAAAATTGTGGAATTTGATATGCACTCAATGGTTTAGGTCATGATGTTTTGAAATTTCATATGCAGGTACTGATGTGTTCACTGTGAAGATACACCATGGAGGAAGATTTCATAGTAAAAAAGGTTTAAATAGGGTTTATAGAGGGGGAGAGGTAGTGTATGCTGATGGAGTAGACCCTGACAAGGTGTCTTTGACAGGGCTGCACTATTGGGCTTATGATCTAGGGTATCAAAACCCTCCATTACAACTATGGTTTAGGATTCCTGGTAGTGAGGAAGGGAGTGGATTTCTGCCAATTACTGATGACAAGGATGCAATGGACATGTGCACCTTTGTCTCCCCAAGAACAAAGACAATTGACATGTACATTGTTTACTTAAGTGAGAGGAGAGTGTTTGGAGAGGATGAGCTGAATAAGTTTGATGACGATATTGACCACACAGGATTCATGAATTGGTGGATTGATGACATTGAAGAAGGGCCCAATGTGACTTCAGAGGAAGAGGAAGAGGATGCATGCTCCCTTGTAGTTTGCGGCTTGAACACACTTGTAGTTCACTTGTTGGGAAGGTCTACCATATGCATGCTCCCTTCATTGTAGAAGAATATCAAGAGTTTTTTTATGAGTGATCCAAATTGGACAAGGGACGGCATGCAGAATGCAATTAACAAAGACTTTGGCATGTCACTTGGATATCAAATGTGTTATAGAGCCAGGATGAAAGCCAAAAAGCTAGCTCAAGGCAGCTATGAGGACCAGTACAATTTGTTGGAATCATATGTACATGAGCTCAAGAAGAGGAATCCTGGAACATCAGTATGGATACAAACTGAACTTGATGGGGAGATAGTCAGATTCAAGAGGATTTACATTTGTATTGCTTCTTTGAAAATGGGGTGGAGAGAGGGATGTAGGCTATACATTGGGTTGGATGGCTGCCACTTGAAGACTGTGCACAAAGGTCAGCTCCTCTCTACAGTTGGAATAGAGGGAAATAATGGAATATATCCAATAGCATGGGTTATTGTGGAGGCAGAAAGCAGGGAGAGCTGGACATGGTTTTTAGAGTTTTTGAAGGCAGATCTTGACATCCATCACTCAGGACATTATACTTTTATGAGTGACAAGCAAAAAGGCCTTGAGCAGGCCATTAAAGAGTTGTTTCCAGATGCTTCACATAGGCATTGTGTAAGGCATCTGCACAACAACTTCAAGACTGATGAACACACAGGTACTTTGTTGATTTGCAGGTACTTTGTTGATTTGCATTCTCTTCTTCTTATATTTAGTTGCATGAACATTTGTTGTAACTTAGGTTTTTTATGTGACTTCTATTGGTTGTAGGTTTGGAGTTAAAACAAAAACTGTGGGCAGTGGCCAGAAGCTGTACCATGAATACTTTTATGGAGGCAATGGAAGATTTGAAGAACAGCTCACTTAGTGGATGGCAATATTGGTGCTTGGACAGACCTGCCATACATTGGTCAAAGTCACACTTTGACCATAAATTCAAGTGTGATTTCTTTTGAATGACCACAGTGAGAGCTTTAACAAGAGTGTGTTGTCAGCAAGGAAGAAGCCTATATACTTGCATGTTTGGAAGAAATTAGATTAGCAACCATGGTCAGATTAGCAAACAGAAGGAATTCTGGCCCCAATTAGAAGTGCAAAGTTGGACCAAGAGTGGAGAAGCACCTCAAAAAGAATGCAGAGTATAGCCATGACTATAGATCTGTTCGTTCAAGTCTTTGGAGGTATGAGGTTCAAGGAAGAGGGGTGAGGTGTCAAAGTGGGGTGGTTGCACAACACTCAGTTGCATTGGATCTTAGATGTTGCACTTGTCAAAGATGGGATGTATCTGGCCTGCCATGTGGGCATGCAATAGCTGCAATCTATTCAAAAGGCATGACATCTGATGATTTTGTGGATGCATTCTATAGTAAGGACATGTATATGAAGGCATATGAGCCTATTATGCATCCAATAACTGGAGCGAAGGAGTGGGAGAAGATTAACAAACCAATTGCACCACCTCTGTATAGGAGGCAGCCATGGAGGCCTAAAACAGCTAGGACAAAGGAACCAGGTAAGGTCTTTTGAAAGTGGAGTTATGTTTATGCAGTTAGTTCACTTTTGGTTTCTAACTTGCCCAAATCACTTGAATTTCTTGTAGGTGAAGTAGTCCCACCTCCTGGATTAACAAAACTGCCTAAGGTGTATTATAGTCAGGTTAGCTGTGGGATTTGTAAGCAAAAAGGTCACAACAAGAGGACATGCCTGAATAGAAATCAGGTAACAAATAACTAATGAAAATGTTGGATGTGTTGTGACCAATTTGTGTGTAATTATATGTGCTGTGATTCTCTTTGTTGTTTTGCATATGTGCAGGCCCAAGCTCAACAGAATGTGCAGCCCCAAGCTGCTGACCCTATGTAGCCCCAAGGTGTTGAGAATGTGCAACTCCAAGCTACTGACCCTGTCCAGGCCCAAGCTCCTGTCCTAGTGCAGCCCCAAGCTCCTGACCCAATGCAGCACCAAGCAGAAAATGAAGAAGGCCATAAAGATGATCATGTAGCTACCCAACAATCACAGGTTACTACAGCTACAGAAGGCTCCTCTCAACCCCAATTCAAAGCTAGAAGGTTCAAATCCCTTGCTCGCAGAAAACCCAGGCCTCAATAGACTCTGCAGGATAAATTGTTGTTTTTTTAGAGAGAATGCTTCATGTCTGTAGTACATTATTAACAGAGTTTGTGTGCCTTCTGAAATGGCAATTTCTGAAGGCTTTTTTGTAATGAACATGACTTAATCAAGTTGCCTTTTGTGACAGTTTGAATGCATTCTCAGTTTCATGTTATGGTTTACAGGAATTTTGGTCAATTTGTGATTGTTTTGTTCTCTGAATTCTTTCCCCAATTTTTGACTATAGTAATCAACAGGCAGGGTACTTGTATTGTGTCGGGCTTCAAATATTAGGTACCAAAATGATATATACTTTGGTTAGTTGGCGGTAAATAGGTCAGTTCGCGCCAATAAATCCCTACACTTTGATTGAATTGGCGGGAATGCATGGTTGAGGGGACCATAATACCCTTCACAGTTTGCCAGGTGGATAACGCCGTAACGGCCAACAGTGTTTCAATAAATAATGTTGGGTCCGGGTCTGAATTTCAAGTACCAAAGTGATATTTTTTTTTTGTCAGATACTAAAGTTACTAATTGACCAAAAGTCGGGTACTGTTTGCATTTTTTTTTCTCAAAAATATCAGTGTAGCGTACAAATAGTCAATAAAAGTTTGGCGACTGACTCATTGTCTGGCGATATTTGGATGCCAACAACCACGATTACTTCATTTGGAGGCCAGCAAGCCACTGAATTATTAGTGATGGAGACTGGTAGGATTGGGCTGTAGGAGAAAACAACCCAGCTCTGGCCACAATATATATAGTTGTAATCAATTAACATCTAGATGAGGTGATTAGCGTTACATTCGATGATTTGATAATATTGGATCTTCCATGTGACCTGCATTAGTAATTTAGTATATAATTCCCTGTTAATCAGACAGTTTTATATTACATGATAAGGCTTTAAGGAAAGACATTGCAGGCAAAAGAGAACAAAACCTATTTAAATAAAGACAGAGGTGAGTTGTCAAAGGAATCCTCGTATAATGTAATGTGTGATGGAACATGTAAACCCCTGCGCTGATTATTTATTTTGATGTTGATTTTCTTATATTGTTAACGTTTAGTTCTTGGTAGCAGCCGTTTAATTCTAGTTTATGAATGATGCTATTGCTACGATTTTATTTTTGTGTTTTTATTCATGGGAATGATATTTTCTACGAGCGTTTGGCTTTTCACAGATTCTGAGTTAGAAGAACTCATGTCCTCTAGAATAGGGTTTAGATTCAACAAATTGTATTGTCCAGGAGAGCCATGTTGCTTCGAAACAATTACTAGTAGTGACTCCAACAAGCGTATAGATCTCAAGAATTCAATATACTTTAACCCATAAGAAATGAAGAACATAGTGACCTAACAAAATAATGCAAAAGAAAAGGAAGAGAGTACGATAAATGATTATATAGTTCCGGACTATCACGAGTACTGTAGTCCAAACTAATGTGATTGGCCCATAAAAAAAATGCTTATTGTTGATCGGTTCATTTAATATATATTTTTTACCCTCTATATTAAATTCTATAAAATTTGAGCAATTTTTCACATGAAAATATCGCATAGTAATCCGGAATCATAGACTAATTAATTTACCAATAGAATTGGTTACTACAACTTCTTCATTTGCATTTTCAAATTTCAAATGGGCCGGGTCAGACCCAACAAAGACAACAACAGTACTTTCTTTTGTTTTTGTCAAAAACAAATACCATTTTGTTGACTTGATCGAAAATTCTGTTGCACATTTTCATGGAGTGGCTGCGTATCGTGGTGTTATTTTCGACGTTAGCAATTCATGTATCATGGGGTCTAGAGAGCACTACTGGTTCGTTACCGGAGCTGAGTCAACTGAGTCGGGAGTTGCTGGACTCGGCCAGGGAGCCCGAGTTCTTTGATTGGTTGAGAAAAGTCAGGAGGAAAATCCACGAGAACCCTGAGCTCGCCTTTGAGGAGGACGAGACGAGCCAATTCATAAGATCGGAGCTCGACTTGCTTGGGATAGAGTACACGTGGCCGGTGGCCAAGACTGGAGTGGTTGCCTCCATCGGTTCTGGGTTGCAGCCATGGTTCGCTCTCAGGGCAGACATGGATGCTCTCCCAATTCAGGTCAGTCATTCTCTCTCTTCTGGAAGGTCAGCAGATTAAACAAGTACAAGAAATGAAGTTTCCCAAAATGAATTCATTTAGCTCAGTGGTACATCATCAAATATATTTACAAAATGATCTATACGGAAACTCTAGGAGTGATCGAATACTCGAGAGCATCGTAAAACTTCTCTCTGTTTTTTTTTCTTTTAAATAATACGATGAATATGGTAAGCCTGGAACTACTAGTATTTCATGATATGGAATTATGGATCTTCTTGTTTGTAAGGAATTGGTTGAGTGGGAGCACAAGAGCAAGAACCCTGGGAAGATGCATGCTTGTGGCCATGATGTTCATGTAACCATGCTGCTTGGAGCTGCTAAGTTACTTCAGCTCAAGAGTAAACAATTAAAGGTATCTAGTTAAGTTAATATGCTCAGATTGTTTTTTTTTATGTACTCCTTTTATACCATTAACCTATGCATTTGCTTAGTTGACTAAATTTTGCATGTTTCGATTTTTATAGGGCACAGTCAAGCTTAATTGTTTTTCAACCTGCAGAGGAGGGTCATGCAGGGGCATACCATATGTTAAAAGAGGGTGCTCTTGATGGAATTCATGGCATTTTTGGATTACATGTTTCACCAGAAATGCCGACTGGTTCAATTGGTTCTAGACCTGGTCCATTTCTTGCTGGTGCTGGTAGATTTTTAGTCACAGTTCAGGGAAAAGGTGGACATGCTGCAGCTCCCCATTTGACTGCAGACCCAATTCTTGCAGCCTGCTCGGTCATCCTTGCGCTCCAACAGATTGTATCTCGAGAAACTGACCCTCTAGAGGCCAGGGTATATACATATATGTTTGGGAATACAGGGAACATTAGACATCTCTTGTTAGACAGTCTTGCTTGTTTTCGTATGTTTATTGCATCAATCATTGAGTGGTAGATTCTTGTTAGGATACGCATGACCTAAGATTCATATTCTGACTAAAGAAACAGAGTTAGAGCTGGAAGGGTAAATTGATAGAGAAATTGTATTGTATTGAATTGGCTCAAATTACAATGAATAGTTACATACATATATTTATACAAGCTGCAGAGAATTCTAGATTGGTGTAGACCCTTTGAGATACTTTCACTTGTGAAGGCATAGTACTGTACAATGTCAGTCTTGGCAGCATATGTGAAGGATAGGCACGCTTATACTTTCTGATCAATGTTCTTGGCATATGTGAGGGATAGGCATGCTTGTACTTTCTGATCGGTGTTCTTGGCTGTATGTTGGGGATTGTGTTCCTTGTGTGCATCTACATCATTGGTCATGCGTTCATGCTGGTATAGATTGATCATAGTGCTATTACTGACAACATAACATACAATATATGTGTAGCAAGTGAATATGATACGAATAAAGGGATCCACCTTTCATTTTTAACTTTCATTATTGTGGTCTACGAACATTGCGGGGAGTAGATATCTAAAAGGGTATTTCTTCATTTCTGACTGGTTATAGGTGGTAACAGTTGGGTTTGTTAACGGTGGCCAAGCCGCAAATGTCATCCCAGAGACAGTGGAACTTAAAGGGACTTTTCGAAGCTTGACTTTAGATGGTATGCATTACCTTCAGCAAAGGATTAAGGAGGTACGTACAATTAGTTTGACGTTTAATATATTAATCATGGTTCAGATTTGTGGATTGAGAAATGTTAATCAGCCGGTATATATGTTGTATTGCTAGACTATACATGTATTCTGCAGTATGACAATATAACATACCAGATATCTAGCAAATTATTATATTTCAAGCATGTATGGCTTGTATACTACAGGTCATAGAGATGCAAGCATCAGTGCATCAGTGTAATGCAACAGTGGACTTCATGCTTGAAAAAATGAGGCCGTATCCACCAACTGTAATTGATGAAGCACTCTATGTACACAGCAAGAGTGTTAGTGAAGCCTTGGTTGGGGAACCAAATGTGTATCTTCTTCCAATGACTATGGGAGCAGAGGACTTTAGCTTCTATACACATAAAATGCCAGCCGCAATGTTCATGATTGGGACTACAGACCATACCTTGGGATCGAATGCTACAAGTTTGCATTCACCGTACTTGGTCATTGATGAGGAGGTACTTCCAATAGGAGCAGCTCTTCATGCTGCAGTTGCGATCTCGTTCTTGGATAACAATACTGATGCTGCTGCTGCCACTCAGTCATTCACTAGTTAGTTAATTAGGAACTTTTTCTGTGAATAATTCGCATCAGAATTCAGGAAATTTGTGGATGTCCATTGCTAAAAATGAAAAACGTGCAAGTAGAAAAGTTGATGTCAATACTAAAGTACATATGAATAAAATTACCCTTCAAGATTACTTTTGAGTCCCATATAATCTTGCTATCTTGGAGCACAACGTAATATTAACCAAAAGACAATTTTATCTGCATTCTAGTAAAATCCCTGTGCATTTTTCTGTTTACTTTGTGAGATTAGTTTGAAGTACAAAATAACTATTTAAGAGTGACAATAACATCTCTCTAATCATGATGACATAAGAGAGAAAATTGTAATCTATACTTGTCAATTAGACACCTCCTATTTATGAATATTTTGCAAAAATTAACATTTATCTAGTGCGATTAATTTTATTGTGTTACAGAGAAGATGAATTTGGGAGAAAATAGATGTATATTTCATTGATATCTATGAGAATATATCTACCCTATTACAACGGTTAAGCGACCTCGTTTGGACTAAGCACACTAGAACTCTATCTCCTGCAACATACTGCACGCCTGTAGATTAAATAAGCCATTGCCAAAATGTATTTGATTATCAAATAGGTTTTACACGGATTCACTATTTGGATCTAAAACGAGTAACTGAAGAGATCTCGATCAAGTTTTCTTCAGGCAACCAAGAGCTAGCAAAAGGGACAAGGTCTCTGTCACAAGTCACAACTAACATAAAAGAAAGACGAAACATTCACTTGATGCACAACCGACAAAATCGGAGGTGGCAATTACCAGCAACTCAAATAAAGACACAGAAAGATGTACATATTCCAAACAGAACCAAGTCTTTACACTTCAAGGAGCTCAGAAAAACTTGTCTTAGCTCAGTTCATTTTCACCCAGTTACAATTCTCAACTAAGACTTAACCCAAAAACTATATCTTTCCCAAATCTCATTTTCGTTTCATAATCGATGATGGGGTTCATGCTCTTCTGCTTATTGCTGTTGTCCATCTTAAGCCAATCATGGGCTTTGGAAGCAACTGCCACTGAGTCGGATCAGCTGGAGTTATTGACTCGGGAGTTGCTGGAGTCGGCCAAGGAACCCGAGTTCTTTGAATGGATGATAGGAGTGAGGAGAAGAATCCACCAGTACCCAGAGACTGGTTTCGAGGAGTACAGGACGAGTCAACTCATCAGGTCGGAGCTTGACTCGCTTGGGATCAAGTACACCTGGCCTGTTGCCAAGACTGGTATTGTTGCTTCTATCGGGTCCGGGTCCAAACCCGTCTTCGCTCTCAGAGCTGACATGGACGCCCTTCCTATTCAGGTCCTCTCTCTCTCTCTCTCTCTCTCTCTCTCTCTCATTCAATGAAACAGTTGGAGTGAACCTAACTGGGTAACCAACAGGAACAAGTAGAGTGGGAATTCAAGAGCAAAATAGATGGCAAAATGCACGCTTGTGGTCACGATGCTCATGTAGCGATGTTGCTTGGTGCAGCCAAGATACTCCAGAGTAGAAGAGACATGCTGAAGGTATGCATAAATGTTCTATATATTGCCACACCTACAGGGTAAATTTGAGTTTGAATTATTTTTTCGGCATAATGGAAATTACTGTTGTTGATCTTGTGCTTATGTCAGGAGAGCCTCGTTTTAGGTTCAAGAATTCACTCTTTTGAGTTTAGGATTTGGTATATAATACTTGTATAAAGATGATAACTTAATAGTAGTCGAAAATGAGTGGTTTTTGAATGGAAGCACAAAATCAATGTCAAAATCTTTAGCAGAGGATCCAAATCCATATAAAGAGACCTGAAGAGACATTAGAAAATTTACAAAATTACAGCAAATTTAAGTCATTGATTTAATGCCTCTTTGATGCTTTGAAGGGAACTGTGAAGCTGGTTTTTCAGCCGGGAGAGGAGGGTTACGCTGGAGCTTACCATATGCTACAACATGGTATTCTTAATGACATCGATGCCATCTTCTTTATACATGTCGTGGCAGAGCTGCCCACTGGTGTCATTTCTTCAAGGCCAGGGCAAATGCTGGCTGGTTCTGGCAGATTTTCAGCTACGATCACAGGAAAAGGTGGACATGCCGCTGCACCACATAAGAATAGGGACCCAATTATTGCTGCAGCATCTGCTGTTTTGGCTCTCCAACAGATTGTATCAAGAGAAATCGATCCTCTTGAATCCACAGTAAGAATTCGGAAGTGACTAATTAGAAGTGCATTCATATTTATCACTATTACCATTAGTTTACATCAGCTTGTAGCTAGTTCAATTATAGTCTGGATCATCGGCTACATTTTCTGTGCTGCTTATATTTCTTATTCTGACATAATTATATCAGAATAAGAAAGATAAGCAGATTCTTTAGTTTTATGAAGCATGTAGTTAAATATGAATAGAGTACATATCTCTACTCTACTCATAAATCCGTCGAAAGGAAACATAGTATGGTAAACTTACATACAGTACGTATTTGAATTTGTAGGTGGTCACAGTTGGGTACTTGGAGGGAGGTAAAGCAGCAAATGTAATCCCCGAGTCTGTAAAATTTGGAGGGACTTATAGGAGCTTGAGTCCTGAAGGCCTCATCTATCTCAAAGAAAGGATCAAAGAGGTAATAACTAACAATCTCTGTATGACCACAATTTTATTTTGTCAAAGAAGATAGCAATCATGTTTCACTTGCAGGTCACCGAACTGCAAGCTCTCGTGCATAGATGTAATGCTACGCTGGACTTTAAGGAGGAGACGCCACTACCTTATCCTGTAATGATTAATGATGAAGCATTGTATGGGCATATAAAGAAGGTTGGAGAGGCTTTAGTTGGGGAACCTAATGTTCATTTTTTCCCAATGATCATGGGAGCAGAGGATTTCAGCTTCTACTCGCAGCACTTTGCTGCCACAATCTTTGTGCTAGGGGTGAAGAATGAGACTCAGAAACCAGACCGGCCTTTGCACACACCTTTCTTTGTAATTGATGAAGAGGCACTCTCAATAGGAGTAGCTCTGAATGCTGCTGTAGCAATCTCTTACTTGGATAGACCTCTTATCGAGTCTCATTAAGCATTCGAAATGTATTTCATTCGAAATTCATTAATGTAAGTTTCTCGCAGAGAATGGAGGTTAAAACATATTGGACTGCAGAAACAATGAGAGCCGGAAATCTCATTCAGACAACAACTTTTTTATCTAGATAATCTTTGTTCGTAAGGTTCACATACTCATTCACTAATTACATCTCTCATAACGCAACTTACTTTCACCTCACTGTATGAATCTCAAACTTTCATCAAATTTTCAGTAGGAAATTTGTATGGAGCAAGTTAAGAAACTTTAAACAAACGTATTAGATTGGTTAACGACTACTAAAGTGGTTTCGTAATGGATTTGTTGAAAGCAAATCCTTCCTGAAGTATGAAAACTAAAACATATTGGACTGTAGAAACAATGAGAGCTGGAAATCTCACTCAGACAACTTCTTTGCATTCTAGATCTTCCTTGTTTTTAAGGTTCAAAATTTTTACACTAATACTATTTGTTATCACACACTAATTACATTTCTCATAACACAACTTACTTTCACCTCACAGTAAGCATTTCAAAATTTCATCAAATTTTCAGAAGGAAATTCGCATGGGATAACTTAAGAAACTTCAAACAATCGTATTAGATTGGTTAAAGACTACTAACATTTTTTTTGTAATGGATTTGTCGAAAGAAAATCCTTCCTGAAGAGGCAGAGAATGGTGCAGCAAACTAATATCTTTGTTTTAATTATTGATGCTAAACTCTCACTCTAAATTGACGTATGAAACACACAGTTTCCATATTTGACTAAACATAGCTACCCAGTAATGAAAGAGACAGCACAACTTTCTCAGGCACGTCCGCATGTGTCAGGAATCTAAACTACTATTTCTCCAACTCTGATGAGCTTAAAAGGTCTCACACATTGTGCTCTTGAAATCCCAGAAGATATCAGTTCTCAAATTTCCAACACTAATTTGCAAGACACATACTCATGAGTTTCATAATCACCTTCTGCTTGTTGCTATCAACCACACTATTTCATCAATCTTGGGCTTTGGAGGAGGTAGCTTATGGATCAGAGGCTTCAGAGCTTGAGGTTTTGACTAGGGAGCTATTGGAATCGGCGAGAGAGCCTGAGTTCTTTGAATGGATGAGAGGGCTCAGGAGGAGGATTCATGAGTATCCAGAGCTGGGATTTGAAGAGCACAAAACTAGTGAACTCATCAGGGCTGAGCTTGACTTACTCGGGATTGAGTACAAATGGCCTGTGGCCAAGACTGGTGTGGTGGCCTTTATTGGGTCTGGCTCTAAACCAGTCTTTGGACTTAGAGCTGACATGGATGCATGCTCTCCCTCTCCAGGTTCTCTCTCACACACTTTTTTACTGTGTCATTCCAAACAATGCTCATGGTGCCTCTGTTTTCATCTTTTCTCAAATGTATGACGGTAATATTAGGGTTAAATGTTTGTTGATATGCTTTATAGTTGTCACTGTTCTACGGCTACATGGACTTGGTCTGGACTATGTATTTGATGAGTTGAAGCACTTAAGCAGTCCCAGTTAATTAGTGTCTCACTTTTGCATTCTATATAAAGAGCTGATACGGTTAAAATGGAGCCTAGTGTGATTGCAGCTCATAAGTAAATCCTATAGATAGTGCTAAAGTTTTCACATATTGTTTGACAACGATTGATGGATGGTTGATATCCTTTAACTAGCTAAACTTATTGAACTGATGCCATGAAATCACTCTATCCTTGCTATTAATAAGGAACTAGTAGAGTGGGAACACAAGAGCAAGATTGATGGAAAGATGCATGCTTGCGGTCACGATTCTCATGTAGCAATGCTACTTGGAGCAGCCAAGTTGCTTCAACACAAAAGAGACATGTTGAAGGTAGATCAAAAGCTGTACATATTTTGTTAGCTACTTTGTGGGTGCTAATATTTCATTAATGTGATTTAAGGGAACTGTGAAACTAGTGTTCCAGCCTGGAGAAGAGGGTTACGCTGGTGCTTACCATATGTTAAAAGATGATGTTTTGCATGATATCGATGCCATCTTGAGTATACATGTTTTTCCATTAGTACCTACTGGTGCCATAGCTTCGAGGCCTGGTCCGGTACTTGCTGGTACTGGGCTCTTCTCGGCTACAATACAAGGAAAAGGAGGCTCTTCCAATAGGAGCAGCACTTAATGCTGCAGTTACAATTTCATACTTGGATGGCAATGATGTGAAGACTTGGTAAGAAAATAAGAGCATATGTATGTATACCTCTTACAAAATAAAATGCAGTAAAACCATAGGTTATTGAAGCACAATTTCTAGCATGTTGTAGTATACATGAATCATATTGTAGTATATATGAGTCATAGTATAAATGTCTATATCATGTATAAATAGGCACTTGAGTGTATAGATAAGGTACTTGAGTGTATAATATAGGTATAGAGACTTGTGTGACAAGCTTTATGCCAAAGGACAACAAACATGGCAATTATCATCATCACAGCTATCATGTTGAGCTGCAGCTGTAAATCAAGTTGATACCAAGCTTGATATTATCTTTGAGCTTTCACACTTGTAATGTATTCCTATAAATACCCTCTTGTATGAGATGAATAAACACACATGAATCTCCATTCTCTCTGAATTATTACTCTCTCTATATTTCTGTCAATTTATGTTTGTCCTCAAACACGTTATCAGCACGAAATTGCTCTAGAATTAGAATCGAAATTGTCAAAATAGAGGAAGTTCATAATCCGATTAAAGCCATTTTGCCAAACCTACAAAAAACCTCCAAACCCTAGCACATATCAAAACCCTTGATCCAAGAAGCCCAGAATCGGTTTCAGAAACGACAGAACCGGCCGGAAACAGCCTGAACCGGCCACCGGAAAAATTGAACCGCTGCCGAACCGCTGTCGAAGCCCTGCCGAGCCCTGCCGAGTCCTGCCGAGATCTGCCGAGAAGCTGCCGAGCGAGCCCTGCCGAGTCCTGCCGAGAAGCTGCCGAGACCTGCCGAGAAGCTGCCGAGCGCATCTGCCGAGTCCTGCCGAAGCACCTGCCTAGCAGCTGCCGAGCTGCTGCCTAGCATCTGCCGACAGATTCCGACAACTTTCCGGCGACTTTTCCGGCAACTTTCGGGACACTTTTCCGACAACTTTTCGGGCACTTTTCCGGCAACTTTCGGGACACTTTTCCGACAACTTTCCGGGCACTTTTCCGGCGACTTTCGGGACACTTTTCCTGCAACTTTTCGGTCATTTCGGACAACACTATTTCGAGGTATTGCTTATTAAAAGTTCTCGTTTTTGAGTTTTTATTCATTTTTCTCCTCTTTCTTTTTATCGGGAACTTACAATCAAAAAGCGGAATTATAGAAATTCACGCTAAACGAACTAAGAGCGTTCGTGACCAATGAACTAAGAGTGTTCATAATATTCGGACTAAGAGCGTCCGCGAGCATCGATTTATGACCCTATTAAACATCATTGTTTAGGTCTAATCCAAATATTCTTGGAAATTGATTTCTTGGTAGCATAGCTCGGAAATCTGATTACTTTAGTTTTCGTGGAAGTTTAAACTCCGAAACTAATATATCTTATCTTCTTATCTTCAGGATGTCGAATGAACCTAGACTCGATTTTCAAATCCTTGACTCAACAGGTTTGGAATACCATAGTTGGAGAACCGACGTTGAGAACCATCTCACATCGAAAGGGATATTGCCCATCATACAGGCACCAATTGCGGGCCTTGTGTTCCAACGAACATCCATAAAGCATGCACAAGCAATTATCTTGATGCGACGCCATATGGACAAAGCACTCAGATTAGAGTATATGTCCATCAAAGATGCAAGGGACCTATGGGCAGCGCTAGAAGAGCGCTTTGGTAATATCCAAGATTCCCTCCTCCCTGACTTGAAGGTTCAGTGGAACAATATACGCTTCTCAGACTTCAAGTCTGTTTCTGAATGCAATTCAGAAGCTCTTCGCCTAAAGGCCATGCTGAAGTTCTGTGGAAAACCTCTCACAGAAGAAGAGCTAATTGAGAAAACTCTCTCCACCTTCCCTGTCTCAGCAATTATACTATCAAAGCAGCATCGCACTGAATTTAATGCTGGACGATTTACAAAGTTAAATGAGCTCATCAATATTTTGTCGGTAGCTGAGAAGCACGACAACATCCTTGTAAAGAATTATAATTCAAGGCCCGTTGGAACCAAAAGCGTTCGTGAGGCGAATTATAATGCACCCAAGAGAGGGCGCAAGGAGCGGTACCCTACTAATAGGGGACATGTGTACCCTAATAACAGGGGACATGAAGGACGAACGGGTCCATATAACCGCCCCAACAAAGAAGGCAGCCGCAACTATAGTGCGGGTACACGTGGTGGTAACTACACACGTGGGAGAGGTGGATATAACAACACCATAGGCCGTAACACTGTGGGCCGTGGAGGTCGCACCATACGCCGTGGTAGTAGCAGTAACAACCCGCCTAGGGAATATCCACAACGTGCACCACCTGCACCTCAAATCAAGGGAGGCAACCACAATGACATGTGTCATCGGTGTGGTTCAATCGAGCATTGGTTTAAGCAATGCCAGGCAAGTACTCAACTAGCTGCACGCTACAAGGAGTACAGGGAAACAAGGGAGCAAGAAGCCAACCTTGCTGAAGAAGAATATGGTGAAGATGTCAATCTCACCATAGAAGACTTCAAAGCTGTAAATGAAGAGCACGAGGATGCCGCAGACTTTGATTAGAATAGTCTTTTCTATTTTCCAATAAAACGGCAAATGTGCCTTAGTCAATAAATGACAATTGTATTAACTCTTTCTCATGTGGCGTACCTAATGAAGTATGATGTCTAGGAAAGTAATTGAGATCGGGGTATTTAAGCGAGCCTCGCTCCACCAACATCTCTCTACTTCCCTGGTCATATTTCATTGGAATTACCAAACGGATTGAGCAATTACAATTTGTATAAGTTTGATTTTATTTTGGAATAGACTTTGGAAACTTTGATGTAATCATTGGCTTTTTCCTTATTAATAAAGTATCGCATTATCATTCAATGTCATGGACATGTGTTAATATTCCGAACTTTATTTTTTCAGTATGTTTTCGGGAGAATTGGAATGCCTTCTTGATAGTGGCACCACACATACTATATTACGACATAGGCAATTATTCTTATGGATGACGCCTAGTCAAACTTCAGTAACTACGATGGCAGGACCATCACAATTGATTCATGGTCGAGGACCAGCTCAATTTTTGTTGCCAAATGGCACAAATATTAATATCACCGAAGCTCTATATGCTCCAAGGGCTAGAAGAACCCTATTGAGTTTTAAAGATATAAGAGCCAATGATTTTCATGTGGAAACACATAGTGAGAATGGACAAGAGTTCCTTTGCATCACCTCTAATAACTACGGAAATACACGAGTATTAGAGAAACTTATGTGTCGCTCTAGTGGATTGTACGCAACCACTATTAGAGTCATTGAATCCAACCATGTCATGAATGAAAATTTATGGGATTCTGACACATACAGGCTTTGGCACGACCGTTTGGGACATCCAGGTCGTGATATGATGATCCGTATATTAAAAACTTCACACGGACATCCATTCTTCAAAACGAAAAGAAGTACGAACCCAAGAGAGGTTCAAAGAATTACTTCTCAAGCATATCATTCGTTTTGCAAAGCTTGCTCTTTAGCAAAAGTAGGATTGAGACCATCCTATGCAAAGGACACTAAAGAAAATATACCATTCTTGCAAAGAATACAAGGTGATATTTATGGACCTATCCATCCAACTTGCGGACCATTTAGATATTTTATGGTGTTGGTTGATGCATCGACACGTTGGTCACATGTCATGCTCTTATCCACAAGAAATGCTGCATTTGCTAAACTCCTAGCACAAATCATTAAGTTAAGGGCTCACCACCCTGATCACCCTATTAAGTCAATTCGTCTTGACAATGCTGGGGAGTTTACATCAAAGACTTTTGATGATTATTGCATGTCCATTGGAATTGAGGTTGAACACCCTGTCCCTCATGTACATACCCAAAATGGTCTCGCAGAAGCTGCCATTAAAAGACTTCAAATGGTTGCTAGGGCATTGGTTATGCGCACCAATCTCCCTATTTCTGCTTGGGGCTATGCAATATTGCACGCAGCTGTGCTTATTCGTCTAAGGCCCACTGCCACACAACCCTTTTCTGCGTCCCAGATGGTAACTGGGTATGAACCAAATGTCTCACACTTACGCATATTTGGGTGTGCAGTCTATGTGCCAATTGCGCCGCCACAGCGCACTAAAATGGGTCCTCAAAGACGATTAGGCCTTTATGTTGGCTATGACTCTCCAACCATTATCCGCTACATAGAACCCATGACAGGTGATCTATTTACCGCTAGATTTGCGGATTGTCACTTTGATGAGACAGTCTTCCCGTCATTAGGGGGAGACATGAACACTAATGTTCAATAAAAAGGACAGGAATTGTCGTGGTTTGTCCCCACTTTGTCTCATCTTGATCCCCGAACCGCACAGTCTGAAATAGAAGTGCGGAGAATTCTCGATCTTCAGAACGTAGCAGAATCGATGCCTGATGCGTTTTCTGATATCGCTAAAGTGACGAGATCACACATACCTGCTGCAAATGTACCTGCAAGGATTGATGTCCCTAAAAGACATAATGTCATCTCAAGAGTACATGAGAATGGCGCCAACATCCCCTCTATGGGTGACACATTGGCTAGGCCCACGGCTCCTGCCAGGAAGCGCGGGAGGCCCATAGGTTCGATGGATTCTCGCCCAAGGAAGAAAGCGAGTTTGGCACAAAATAATCCATTAATCATCGATACAAATAATCCATCTCATGAGAATATTCCGGACTATGGTTATGTCCAAGAGACATCATTGGAGGACGCTCCAATGACAGAACCAAATCCAGAGAATAGAGAGATCTCCATGAATTACACTAGTATACATGTGATGATGGATAGAAATTCTATGACTATTGATGATGCATTTGCATATCATATTGCAAAAGGAATTATAGAATACGATGATATCGAACCTCGCTCCGTTGAAGAATGTCAACGAAGAGCAGATTGGTCTAAATGGAAAGATGCGATCCAGAATGAATTGGATTCACTAACAAAGAGACAGGTATTTGGGTCTATAACGCTGACACCACCAAATATAAAACCTGTTGGCCATAAATGGGTCTTTGTTAGAAAGCGTAATGAGAAAAATGAGGTTGTTAGATACAAAGCCCGCCTTGTGGCGCAAGGTTTCTCACAACACCCTGGAATCGACTACGAGGAGACATATTCTCCCGTAATGGACGTTATAACGTTCCGCTACCTTGTCAGTTTGGTAGTTTCCGAAAAACTTGACATGCAGCTTATGGATGTGGTTACAGCATATCTCTATGGGGATCTAGATTTAGAGATATATATATGAAGGTTCCAGATGGACTTCAATTACCCAAATCAAGTGGCTCTAAACCACGGAGCGCGTTTTCAATAAAATTAAGACGCTCACTATATGGATTGAAACAATCCGGACGGATGTGGTATAACCGTCTAAGTGACTACTTGATTGGGAAGGGATATGTTAACAATGAAATATGCCCTTGCGTGTTCATTAAAAGGACAAGTTCCGGATTTGCAATTGTAGCAGTTTATGTCGATGACATGAACCTAATTGGAACTCTAGATGAGTTAAAGGAAACTGCTAAATATTTGAAATCCGAGTTCGAGATGAAAGATCTTGGGAAAACACAGTTTTGCCTCGGAATAGAACTCGAGCACCGTAGTGATGGGATTATGATCCATCAGTCAGCATATACTCAAAAATTACTAAGGCGCTTTAATGAAGATAAAGCAAAGCCTGTAAGTACTCCCATGATCGGCCGTAGTCTTGAGCCCACAAAAGATCCGTTTCGTCCAAGGGATGAGGACGAAGATTTATTAGAGGCTGAAATACCCTATCTAAGTGCGATAGGCGCATTATTGTATTTAGCTCAATGCACAAGACCGGATATCTCATTCGCAGTGAACTTGTTAGCTCGACATAGTTCTGCGCCAACACGCCGTCATTGGATTGGCATAAAGACAATCTTTCGATACTTAAAAGGTACGATTGATATGGGCTTGTTTTATCCCTACAGAGAGAAAAGAAAAGACGGAAGCATGGGATCAGACCCCAAGAGGCAAAAAGCCATCTTCCGTAATATAGACGCCGGTGACACTATCCATGGTGACCGACGTTCTCCTCCTCCCATCCATCAAAATGATAATGATGTTTTGATGGGATTTGCTGATGCAGGGTATCTCTCTGACCCTCATAAAGGTCGCTCCCAAACAGGTTATGTCTTTACCATGGGAAGCACGGCGATATCTTGGAGATCTACAAAACAGACCATTGTTGCTACTTCCTCAAATCATGCAGAGATTATTGCTCTACATGAAGTTGTGCGTGAATGCATATGGCTAAGGTCTATAAATAGACACATTCGAGGAACTTGTGGTTTGAAGTTTACCACAAATGAGCCCACATGCATTTATGAAGATAATGCAGCTTGTATTGAGCAAATGAAATTAGGTTTCATCAAGGGCGACAATACCAAGCATATATCACCGAAATTCTTTTACAATCAGCAACAGCAAACACTTCTAAAAATTGAAGTAAATCAAATCCGATCAGAGGAAAATGTAGCGGACTTATTTACTAAGTCGTTACCAAAAACCCCTTTCGAGAAACATGTGAAGAGCATCGGATTAAGAAGGTTATCCGAACTCCCATGATCTTCAAGGGAAGTCTAAATCAGGGGGAGTATCCAGAAACATACTCTACACTCAAACGCGCGTTGTGCTCTTTTTGTCCTTCGACCAAGGTTGTTTTTTCCCACAGGGTTTTATTACTTGGCAAGGTTTTTAACGAGGCAATTTCGAAGCGCACGGCCTAGACAATGCTATTAAACATGAAATATCCAAGGGGGAGTGTTGTAGTATACATGAATCATATTGTAGTATATATGAGTCATAGTATAAATGTCTATATCATGTATAAATAGGCACTTGAGTGTATAGATAAGGTACTTGAGTGTATAATATAGGTATAGAGACTTGTGTGACAAGCTTTATGCCAAAGGACAACAAACATGGCAATTATCATCATCACAGCTATCATGTTGAGCTGCAGCTGTAAATCAAGTTGATACCAAGCTTGATATTATCTTTGAGCTTTCACACTTGTAATGTATTCCTATAAATACCCTCTTGTATGAGATGAATAAACACACATGAATCTCCATTCTCTCTGAATTATTACTCTCTCTATATTTCTGTCAATTTATGCTTGTCCTCAAACATAGCACTCATTTTATTTGGCAGCAATACCATTGTGTCAAGACCGAGTAGGAAAAAGCTCCAACCTTGTCATGGATGAGACTCTTTCACAGAAGCAGCTTCTTATGTTGTCGGTTAATCACTGAAAACGAAATGATTTGCATTTAACATGCATCAATGTCAGTTTCTCTGTCAGTCAGTATCAAAGGGACAGCATTTTGGACATGCAAGAATGGTCCCTAAATAATGGATGTAAGAAACAACAAGAGCTAGAATCTAACAGAAACACATTTAAACTGAGACCACCTTGTAGATTCGTAATGTAAAACAACAAATCCAATGGAATTTCTACACCACAAATCCATATATCATGATAAAGACGATCCCCCGCTTCCACAATATGTTTTTCAAGGAATTTCAAAATTACAAGACTATATCTCCGTCAAATAACTTTCAAAACCCTAAAGCACGACGCTTCAGTATCAGATTACTATAAATGGAATCTAAGATTACAATAATTCATTAACTTGCACCAGCTTCCATGATTTTTTTTTTTCCTTCTAAATTTGTAAGGCCAATCTTATGCTCACAACTACTGCAGTTATGACTGGAATCTAGAAAGTTAGATATAATCACCACTGATACCGTGCCCCTTTATGTCATAATCTTATTCACCAAAAGCAGTTGTTACCAAAATTTGCGTATACAAACTCATCACCCCCCTTCTTAATTTGCTCTGTTTACTTCAGAAGGAATTATTCATTTCCTTGGGATTGACGTAACGAATCAAAGTGACAGCCAAATATAATGGTTTCCATCTTTTGCCTAATACAGCTGCAGAGTGCTTGAAAGGGACAGAACAGCTTTCTCAGGCACGTGTACAAAATCTAAATTCTGAACTACCACTTCTTCAACTCAAGTTTAAAAGACCCACACATAAGGCTCTTAATATCCAAGAGGACTTTTTGTTCTCAAGTCTGCAGCAACACTCATGGTTTCCACTTTCACTTTCGGCTTATTACTAGCTGCAACAGTGTGGTTTTACCAATCTCAGGCTTCAGAGGATGCTGATTGTGGATCAGAGCTCGAGTTCCTGACTTGGGAGTTGAGGAAATCGGCGAGAGAGGCTGAGTTCTTTAAATGGATGATAGGGTTGAGAAGAAGAATTCATCAGTATCCAGAGTTGGGATTTCAAGAGCATAAGACGAGTGAACTCATCAGGTCCGAGCTTGACTCCCTTGGAGTTAAGTACAAGTGGCCGGTGGCCAAGACTGGAGTGGTGGCTTCAATTGGGACAGGGTCTAAACCAGTCTTTGCTCTTAGAGCTGACATGGATGCTCTCCCTCTCCAGGTTCTCTGTCTGTCTCTGTTAATCCTTCCAGTGCTCATAGTGCTGGTGCTCTTAGTTATACTTTTTAGATTTGATCACCAGCTACTTATTATTTCATTCTGGTAAAGGACTGATACCTTGAAATCAATCCTGTGATCTGGCAGGAACTAGTGGAGTGGGAGTACAAGAGCAAGATTGATGGAAAGATGCATGCTTGCGGTCACGATTCACATGTCGCAATGCTACTAGGAGCAGCCAAATTGCTTCAAGAAAAAAGAGATATATTGAAGGTAAATGAAAAAGCTATTTATGTATAACAGTGAAGTTATGTATGTACTCTGTGGGTGCTAATGTCTCAACATGTGATGTACGTAAGGGAACCGTGAAGCTAGTTTTCCAGCCTGGAGAAGAGGGTTATGCTGGCGCTTACCATATGTTACAAGATGGTGTTTTAGATGATATTGACGGCATCTTTGCCCTGCATGTTTATCCACATATACCAACAGGTACTATAGCTTCGAGGCCTGGTCAAATAGTTGGTGGTGTAGGGCTCTTCAAAGCTACAATACAAGGAATAGGAGGTCATGGGGCAGCGCCACATAAGACCAGGGACCCGATTGTTGCAGCAGCCTTCGCAACACTTGCTCTGCAACAGATTGTGTCTCGAGAGAAAAATCCTCTTGAACCTGGGGTAATCACTTTGGCTTCCTCTTTCTGTAAATTTCTTTAAATTAGGTACTACAATTGATAATGAACCAAGATATATAAAGGATCAACGAAAAGAAACACGACAGACAAATATAGCCAACCTCAAGGTGAAGTTTAGTTGCATTCTCTTGGACATCTCAAACCTGTGGTGCCATGATAGCTTAAAATTAGATGATAGTTCTAAGGCAAAACAGATTATAGTTTACAGTTTAGCATTTTACTATCAACTTAGAAGCAATGATTCTCATACACCATCTTGTATCATGTAGGTGGTAACAGTAGGGTACATACAGGGCGGTCAAGCAGATAATGTGATCCCAGAGAGTGTGAAGCTTGGAGGAACCTACAGGAGCTTGACTTCAGAGGGCCTCTACTATATCCAAGAAAGGATCAGAGAGGTTTACATATCCTCATTATGCAAACATTGTAAATGTGAGTCGATTGACTAAGACTTAGTCACCAAGTCCATTTCACTTGCAGGTCATGGAGCAGCAAGCAGCTGTGCATCGTTGTACTGCTGTGGTTGACTTCCTGGAGGAAATACCCCTGCCTCATCCACCAATGGCTAATGATCAAGCGCTCTACGAACATGTGAAGAATGTTGGTCAGGTCCTTCTTGGGAAACCAAATGTGCGGCTTCTGCCACTGACCATGGTTGCAGAGGATTTCAGCTACTTTGCTGAGAAGACTGCTGCTGCAATTTTTGTTATTGGTACAGGGAATGAGACTCTGAAATCAGATAAAGCAGCACACTCACCCTACTTTTTCATTGACGAGGAGGCTCTTCCATTGGGAGCAGCACTTCATGCTGCAATTGCAATCTCATACTTGGATGACCATGACTCAGTAGAGCGTGTCTCACTCTTCAATTCTGGAGATAAACAGTGCTTAGCATATGAAGTGCTGTAAATCCCCTTGCATTACCACAATGGTGGCATCTTCCCGCCCTGATAATAATAGCATCCGTGGATAGCCATGGCTCAGGACTTGGTAAAAAATTGTTCTGTTTTCATATCGGCCAATTTGTAGCTTTACTATTGACTCCCTAAGCACTCAAAAGTCAGAACCAAACAGACAACATTGCACGTAAAGACCCTGACATATTGGAACCAAAAATCTCATCATGGTGGAAAGTAAACTACGTTAGTTTACTCTTTTGGGTAAAATCCTACTCTAAGACCTAGTCTAAACCAGCATATCTCCTTACCAGGCGTCTTAGCATATAATTCCATCACTCATATCTAAACCACAGAACAAAGTAAGCCGAATATGCAGCTGTGGCAAGATAGAACCATCAAAAGTATGATTTCCAAAAAAATTCTTTCATAGAAAGAAATCCTATACAGGCAGGACCTGAAAACCCAACTCACCCTAACTATTATTTACTGCCAGTATCATTGAAAAGAATGAACAAATGAGCTCAATTCATCAGAAGTGGCTTTCAATATTCAAGCACATTTCATTTTATGTTACATAGCCAAACTTCATGTTTTCAAGGCACATGAGTACAAGTTTATTTCAAGAGTGAGAACCATTCAAGTCGCCATTCTCTAATTTCAGGTGACAAGATATTTGCAACCAGATTGTCTTCACCCATCCTTTGACATGTGAGAAATGTATCTCTAAGAGTGGCGTATAAGGCAGTGCCTGCAGTTTGGTTCCTGGAGCACCAATAAACTGGGAGTCCAACTAAATTGTATAAATCAACTCCAACTCCACAATATAGACCTCAAAGAACTTGATGCTGATTTGTATTAATTCCAGGGCAATGGATAAAGAGAGTTGCCAAGAAGCTCAGTCTTCTAAACTAAATTGAACTGATACCAGGTATCTTTTTAAGGCCTCTCTCCTGCATTTTGTTCCTCACAACAGAAACATCCAACCAGCGGTGGAATGCAGCATAGATGTCGGAGAGGAGCACATAACTACCAGCACTTTTTGGTTCAAGCACAAAGAGTCGATTAGCAACCAACTCCCCAAACTCAACATTGCAATGTAGCTTACATGCACCAAGTAGTGCACCCCAAGCACCAGCATGAGGTTCCACAGGCATTGATTGTAGAAGCTCATAAGCTTCTTCTAACCATCCTGACCGGCTAAGAAGATCAACCATGCATGCATAGTGATCAGGAGTGGGAACCATACTGTATTTATGTCTCATTAATTCAAAGAAATGCCGACCCTCCTCAACAAGCTCGGAACGGCTACAAGCTGTCAGGATCACTGTAAAAGCTACCTCATCTGGAGCCAAACCTTCACTTAACATCCTATTGAAAAGGGCAACAGCTTGATTCCCTCGGCCGTGAATAGACAACCCTTGTATCATTGAACAATACGAAATTAGGTCCCGTTTTGGCATGTTTTGAAACAAACTCGTCGCTCTTTCCATATTCCCACACTTTGCATTCATGTCGATCAGAGCCGTGAGAACATGAGGCTGTAGAATATCGATTGAGCTATTGCTCAAGTACGAATCCACCCATTCAGCCAATTCCAAGCAACCCACTTGGGAACAAGCTGACATCAAGCTCACCATTATAAACTCATCAGGTTCCACATTCCTACTACTCATCTCAAGAAATATTTTCACAGCCTGATTGGGAAAACCATTTTGTGCATACCCCGATATCAACGCCGACCACATAACAATATCCTTAACCGGAGCCTGCTCAAACAAAAACCTGGCCGAAGCCATATCCCCGGACTTTGCATATCCATCAATCATAGTAGTAAAAGAAACCACATCTTTCCCCGGCATCTCCTCAAACACCCTCCTCGCATTCCCCAAATCACCCAACCTAACAAACCCACTAATAACCACATTCCACGACACAGCATTCCTCTCCGGCATTTCACCAAACACCTTACTCGCCTCCACCATATCCCCAACACCGGCATACCCAACAACCATAGCAGTCCAAGACACCACATTTCTCTCACACATTCCATCAAACACCTTCCGTGCACACACAACCTCCCTACATTTCCCGTACAAGTCAACCAAGCTAGTCCCCACAAACACATTCCCATCAACCCCACACCTCACCGCCGACCCATGAACCGCCCTTCCCTCCCGGACCCTTCCCTCGCCGGCACAGGCCTTCACAACCGACGGGTACGTGTACTCATCCGCCACGCCCTCCTCCCTCTTCATACCAATGAAGAGAGAGACGGTGGCGGAACAACTGGATCTTTCGCAGTGGCCTTTGAGTAGTGAGTTCCAGAGATGGCTGCTGGGGTTGTTGACGCGGCGGAAGACGGCGGTGGAGTAAGAGAGGGAGGAGAGAGCGTTGGCGAGGCAGATGAATTGGGTGATGACGAAGTGGTCTTGCTCTAGACCTTTGTGGATGATCTGGGCGTGGATTTGTTCAAGACCGAACTGGGTTTTGCAGGCTTTGAGTAATGTGGCGATTGAGGCTGAAGCTACGCGCATACTAGGCATATACGACGACTCTTTTGCATTTTCGTTTCCCCCTTCTTCTTCTTCACCGTAGTTCTCAATCTGATACCAGCGGAGGGAACGACATGTCGTAGTTTGTAGGGTTCGTCGAACGACGAGTCGGATTACTTGGTATAATAAGTTTGAGAAAAGCTCCTGCGAAGTGAACGACTAGATTGTGGGCTTTGTTAAACGACGAGTCGTCGGATTACGTGGTCATAAGTTTGAGAAACGAAGCAAAATCGAAGGAGAGAGACAATGGTGGTGTGGTCGTATCCGCCGACGCGGAAGCAGCTTGTTGTGACGGCGTGCTGTTTCGTCGCCGGGATGGGACTGTTCGGCGTCGGAGCTCACCTGTCGCTGGCCAACGTGGGGCCACAGCAAGAACGGGTCAAGGCGCGCAGGGAGTTTGTCAAGGACCGCCTGAGAAAGCTTCTGGATGATGATTGAACCCACTGGCTTGTTAGGTTTCAATGCCGTATTTCTCAACCATAGTATAGGCATAGAAGTGCTTTGAAAATTTGTTTCTGTAAATGAAATATTGATTTGCTTCGTTTCTGTTTAGTAATAACGTGACCATATATGGTTCGTTGATATAGTACTATACATGTTTATTTGAATTGGGTTTTGCCTCTGCAACTACATATTGTAGGCTTGGAGATCACATTAGGGTAGTAATGTTCATTGTGAAGTCTAGTTGCACAGGTTATCAAACCCCCAATTCGAATCGATTTGAGTGAATTCTGTGCATGTGGTTTAGAACTTTAGATTAACTCTCAGCATAAAACATTTGGTTTAATTTGCCAAAGGAGAATTTTTCTTTGGTCAATGAATCTCATGATAACCAACCCAGTTGTATACTAAGCAATCTAACTTGACATAATGTCACACATCACCAGTGCTATTTATCCATAAATTTGATTAGCTACAATATTAGTTTCTCCATCAAATGGCATCCTTTAATTCTTGGTGGGTGCTTTGAAGATTTGTAGGGACTAAATTCCAACAACGAGTCGAATTTAGCATAAGCACTTTTGTTATTCTGTAAAACCCTTATCCTCACGACCTCAATTCAATCAGAAATCAGCTATTACTTTAGTGACAGAAACTGAACTGTCTAAAGATGAATGCATCTTCTTTATTGAAAGCTTCCTTTCGGGTTCATTTTCCATGGTTTTGTTCTGTGAACAGTGAAGAGCTGATTATAAATTTCCATTCTTGAGGATATTGTGGACATGACTCAGATCCTATGGATGCCCTGGAGAATACTAATGAACTGGTTTTAGCTGATCACTTTATGCTCAAACAATGGTCCCAAATTGAAAGTGACACCATAATTTTGAACCATAGATTTTCTCCTTTAATTATTCACAAGATAGATCGAGATCTTAACTTGTTAAAATGGAGCACGTAGTGATTATAAATAGTTAATCCTTGTTAAAGAAGAAAAGGCATTTAAGGAACAAAATGCTTTTTATAATTCTATTTCTTTATTTGGCCCTAAAGACTAATAAACCATTACATTTATCTTGACCGATCGAAGAAGAAAAAAAAAAAAATTACAACCCCTACCACGATTAACTAAAACCGTAAGCCCATAACCCAATTACACTTCTACTTTGTCGTTTCTATTGATAGAGCAATACACATCTTTTTTGTTTTGAGAAACCCAAAAGGGGACATGGATTGGCGTCCTCCAGAATGTAAATGTAGGTAACATTACAAAATGACTCACCGGATTCCCGGCTACGACAGAATTGAGCCATGAATAGAAACCCTAAAGTAAAACCCTAGAGATTCTAACATAATGTTACCCTAGAGTGAAGCTCTAAGTAACCAGTGACCAGTAACCTGACGCTACTAGAGAATGCCCCGAACACAGTCAAAGGCATACTCCAATATATTGAGAGTCCAATACACTTAGTCCCCAATCCACCTGGATCCCAAATACGGGCCCAAAAGTGAGCGGGCCTAACCAACACAACCCACCCCGAACCACCAGGCCCTAGAGCAGCCCATGACACCAGAGAGTCGGACCAAGCCCAAGCCCCTGAAGGAATACTCAGGGCACCCAGACCACCAGCCCGACGCCGCCACACTAAGGCAGGCCACCGTCGGAGTACACCATCTCCATCACCCGCAGCGGCTTTCATCCTCACCGAGTAATTGTCGCTTCCTAGAACTCGGAACCACCACCAGCCCACGAAGATCGCCGATCTTGGAACCGATCGAGGAACACCATAAGGCCAGACAGCCCAAAGCACTGCCGCCGCCATAGACCGGATCAGACCCAGCCACCACTTGCTAGAACCCGGATCCCATGTCTGGTTTGGGTCCACCAGACCACGGCGCCGCCCATCACCATCGCTGCGACAGAGACAAGCACCAGCACGGGCAAAACCCAAAGGGGGTAAATCCCGTCGCCACGCCGACGAGATTATGGTGCAGCAACCAGAAGGTTGAAAAGGGGAGATCCACGAATCCACAGGGCTCGCCAGCTAGAGACCACGAACGCTAGAGTCGCAGGCTAAGGAAATCGGACGGCCAAACCCTAGGGTTAGCAGCCGCAGAGAGGAGAGAGCGAGAGCTCCCATTTTTTACACTTGTAGCAGAGAAAGATGAAGATAGGGAAATGAGCAATACACATCTTGATTTACAATTTAGTGTTTATTTTCCAACTCCAAGTCTGTAAATATAGTACAATTGTACAATATTCATGTAGAATTTAGTTAATTGGACAGGGTTTTAATGTTTTTTTTTTAGTTTTTTATCTTTTTTTTTTTTTTTGAATAAATGGCTGATGTGACTGCCCTCAAGCCTCGATTAATGAAATTGTCGAATACAAAAGGGGACATTGAGCCTAAACCCCTAAAAATTCTACACATACATTAGTGACAGAAACTGAAGTTTATAGTAGGTAAAGAATTGAGCTTAAATTTTGTTTGGTTCTTTTTTGTTTAGGGGCTGGCTATTGAGTATTTAACACACACACACACACGTACAAAAGCTCAATCCACCTAATTTATATTCCTTATCAATCTATATATCTCAATGCAGAATGCGTCGAAGTACTGGCTAAAGGTACCTTTGTATAGTCTAAACTTAAATTGCCTAGTAAAATCCTTTACCTGCTCGAGAATTTCTATAAGTTCTGTCTTGTCTCCAGTTGGTTAGGTTAGGGTTTGGTGGTGATGAATGGAAGGAAAAAGTCCAGGCAGATCGATCAGTTTGTCATTTTTGCCAAGGACGGATGAATGGCCGCACATACTGTTGGTTCGTGTGGCAAATTAGGAACACTTGTATGTATATATGTCAAACCACAGTAATGTATGTGTTAGAAATGTTTCTTTTCTAGATTTGAAAACGGATTCGAGTTCACTTGACTCAATGGTAGTGTGATCATAATACACTCACAATAATCATTTGATTTATTTTTATATGTGTAATTATTTTGATTAGGTCATCAAGTATAAGACCATTATCATTTCACTTATGCAATAGGAGATGCTTTATCGGTGAATAAAGCATAGAGGGGTATGTTCTTGATGATATAAACTAGTTGCCAAGGTTTCAAAGATGCAGTTGGAAGCATGTTCGACGCAAATGCAATGTTGCTACTCACCGGCTTGCATGAAAAGCATGTTCCTTGACTTTGCCAATTTGGTCCAGTTGGGTTCATGATGTAAGGATAAATTTATGTATTAGGATATGGTATTCCTTTTCACTTGCTTAGATCGGACAAGGTTTTATAGGGGAGTAATTCAAAGTTAGACAAGTAAGACCATGATCAGATTGATAAATAGGCATATTACTGAGGCTTGAGGGAAAACGATAAGCAAGAGGTTAACACTACCGCTCTGTCAAGTCGTTCATGAATCCAAGTAGGAGGATTCGGGTAATTGCACCAAGTAAAAGGATTTACAGCATAAGGTAAAGAAATGAGACCAGCAAAGTTCAAAAATTGCAAAAATTGGGACATATATTTTGTTGTCCGAGGGCTACCACCTAATTTTTCTTGTACAATCAAGATGCAATTGAAATCACCCATTAGAACCCAAGGTTGATCATTGATGGGTTTATCGGTTGGCAGGAGAAAATAGGTAAGTTAACAGTGTTTCCATTCCAACATAAAATTAGGCCTCCACATTGACCATAGGCCAACAAAAGCAACGTCATTGAAAACGATAGCACTTATTACCCAGTAAAAGAGATCAGTGAAATAATGAAACACGAAGTGATGGACTACATACCTTGAGTAGCGCGAAAGCAACAAAAACTTGCACAGTGTCTTGTGCTTCTGGGGAGCGGCAAATTCATAGTTGAGGATCAAACAAATTTTTTGATTAACCAAATCCAACGCAAATCACAACCAGCCTACCCAAGAATAAATACTAGCAACCGCTTGGACAAGGAGGTTACTGGGCACCCGATAAATTTTAGGGTCACAAGGTAGATCAGAGAGGGGAAGAATGATCTGGGATCTGATTGATCAACAAAAAAAATAAAAAATAAAAAATTGAATTGGATTGGATTCTCTAGCCTCGAAACAGATTGGAACATATCGAAATGTACATTTGATAGATCAGGGTATTTGTGAAAGTTACCAGTTTCAAAACCAAATGAACAGCCCTGGTGCACAGAGATACAAATCAATCACATGAAGAGAGAAAGCCAGAGTAAAAATTCAAAAAAAATGGAAAACAAAATATAAATACTGCCAGCAAAATCATAAATATTAGAAGTTATTTGTACAAGACTAGCTCGCAGGATTTCAGCTTTTCCCAAAAATCTACAACTCAAGCATTCATGAAGTCAGGGTAGTCTAGCGCAGAATGAGCTGCAAAGTAGCATCTCCTAGAGATCACGAGCAAAATGTATCAACAGGCAAGAACATGTCTTCCATCATTCAAATAGTTTTTCTAACGAGCCATTATATTCATCATCTGTTGTGGAAAGACAAATGATGTCACTATTTCCAGGCATTGATGAAAAAGAGAAATTTTCACCGTTTAGACCTTCTGCCATTCTGGCCTTCACCTCTTAGTTCTGCTAGTCTTGACTTTGAACCACTGCCATGGACAGAGGGAGGCCTATCGTGAACTGCACTTGTAGGATCTCGTGAAGGCCATGGCTGTCCCCACTGCCGTGTTGGACTAGCATGAACTCTTGCAGATCCAAACCTAGAGCCAGATAACATTTGGTCCCTAAGACCCTTCGATGATTTATACCCTTGCATTTCGTCTCCACAACCCTTTCCTTGCATTTGCCTCTCCAGGTCAGGAAAGCTCTCCCAATCTACCCTATCTCCTGAATTTTGGAGCCTTTCAGTCTGCATGCCCCATTCCAATCCATCTGATATGCTCCTCTGCAAAGAAGTGCTTTTTCTTGGTGGCTTCCCTGACATGGACTTCCTCCCTTTGATTTCTTCGTCATCATTTGGAGCCCATCTTGGATCCCGAGCAGCTACAGAAGCATGACTCCAGTTATAGCTTTTGTTATTGTTGCCCATACTTAATTCTATGGAATGCAAATCACTTTCAGCAGAATCCTCTTTGCATTCTACTCCATCTTCAACTTCTCCTCCATCCTCATCTTTTTCTTCACCCTGATGGGAACCGAGGCGAGTTCTACTTAGATAGGCTGCAATATCTTCATCTTTCAGATGAGCAGAACCGCGTGCTTTTTCTTTTGTTCTCTTACTTCCCATAAAGGCTTCAAGTTGACTCCTCAACATATCAACAGCAGCATTCTTCTCCTCAAGCTGATATTTTGCCTCTGAGAGTTTCTCTTGAGCTCTCCCCTCACGCAGCACATCAGAGAACTGCATCATCTCCCTTTCCTTTTCGACCTCTTCACGAACTTTTGCAGACTCCCACTTCAGTTCCTCTGCTTCAAGTTTATCTTCATTAATATCCCTGGCTAATTCATCACACACTTGTTCCATGATCTCTCTCGTTCTCTTCTCACTCTCAAGTTCTTTGACTGCCTTAACGAGAGATGCTTTTGTCTCTGCCAGTTCTTTCCCGAGTTTCTTGTTCAAGCCTTCAAGCCTCCTTCTCAGTTTTCTCTCTACCTCAAGTTCTTCTGCAACAGACTCGATGGCAGCCTCAACTACTTTGTGCTCCTTGCTTTTCCAAGCTGCCTTTTCTTCAGCAAAACACTTCATGAGATAGCTGATCTCATTCTGCTCTGAGCGCTGTTCGTGGATATGCTGATTCACCAGCAAACGAGCCCTCTCTAGCTCAGCATGTAAGGCTGAGATAAGGGCCATGCTAGATGAAGGCTGATCTTCATTACCCCAAATGCGGTGTATAATTTTCAGTAGCTCTTTAGACGTTGTCAGAGCATTACTAACATCCTTCAAACGTGGCTTGATTCCAACAGTTGAAGCACTAGGAGTCTGAGCTCTCGATCTAGTCGGAGTCTGGGCTCTTGATCGAGACTCAACCTGTATTGCAAAAAGAAGAGCAAAATATTATCCTCTACTAATACACCACTTCTGATATAAATCTGCAGTTATCAACACTTTTAAGATGCAAAAGTATTGATAACTTCACAGTGAGCAAGAGGAAAAGCACAGTCCTTTCCGAGAACCAAACATAATATAAAATCAACATACCTCCATTAGGCTGCCATTTCCATGAGAATCCAATATTCCAGAATGTTGATCTGTAAGCCTGAGCCTCTGTGAAATAGAGGATGACCTTCTGTGGAAACTACCTGTTCCAGATCGATCCATCCTCTACAAAATAACAGTGAACAATAACAATGGTTAATCAACCACATTCAATCTCCTAGAAATCATAATCAATTAGGTGCCTTACAAGATCGCATCAACTAAATCATTGTAAAAACAGGGTTTTCGAAAGCGACAACTCCAAACTCAACCAAACCACTACCTAATCACAAGAACTAATTTCTCTATTCGAAGTCATGTAAGCCTTTCTCCTATCAACTATTAATTAATAGCTTAAACCAACAAGAAGCTAGCTAAAAAAGACAAAATTTTCAGTGCTAAAACTACTACATTTTCAATCAGATTCTCACAAATTTCTCACCAACCTAAACAAAACTGGAAGCAGAGAAGAACTCACCTCTGAAACGGGACTGTGCGACGGATCGGAGAGATGAGGAGGCAGAGAACCCGAGCGCAGAGACCGAGCAACCCTCTCTTTCTCTCTGGCCCTAATCTCCTTCCTCATCCTCCGCTCATCCACCTCTTCCTTCACTCTCGGCGACGGCACGTCGTTCATTTCCCACAGCGTCGCCGCCAGCTTCCTCGCCGACACCGGAGGCCTCGGTGACTGTTTCCCCTTCGAAACGCCGCCGCCCTGCGACGGCGCGTACTTGGGAGACTCCATGGCCCCCCGCAATGCGGACGCGGGGGACCTGGATCCCATGAGCTTCCAGGTAGGCACGGGCGTAGTGGATCCGCCCCGCTTCCCTACCAGAATCGCCCGCTTGAATCTGTAGTTCTGGATGATCGAAGACGAAGACGAAGCCGACGACGAGCAGCCTCGCTTTCTGATCTTCCCGGGGATCATCAGGTCCATGTCGTTGTTGTGGCGCCTCGGCATTGTCACTGAGATTGGCTTAGATTTGGGAGCTCAAAAACGCAGCGTCTGGTTCATAGTCGTGTGGAAACCCTAACCCTAACCCTAAACCTAAACCCAAATGTAAGCAAAGGCAAAGAAGGGTTTTGAGAGAGAAGAGGAACAAGGAGGGGGTTGATGGCTCCCACTGAGTCTAGATTTGATCAGGGGATTCCAGTACAGACTGTGAGCCTGGGCAGGTGGCGCTCTGTAAAGGACTAAACAGGAAAAAGGAAGACGGAAAAGAGGGAGTGATCCTGTGAGGGTGAGATCAGGTGAGACTGGAATCGCGTCGAGCATTGATTGGTGACGGAGGTTTTGGTCAAAGCAAATGTGGTCGTAGTCAGCGACTACTTTATGTAAGAGACAAAGAAGATGGAAGTAACAGTTTATTCCATTTTGAAAATTTGAAGGAGTATTAGCGAAGATTGGGTGGAATGATGCGTATGAGTTGTGGGCTCCTCAAGATCAAGGGCTTTTTTTTTTTTTTTAAATAAATGAATTTGCCGATGTGGTAATGTTCATGGATGAGAACTGAGGTCTTCGGTTCAATACTTGAATCGGCCATTAGGAAATAGGAACTTGACAAAGTGTATATTTCAGTCTTTTAATGTTTAGTCTTTTAATGTTTATGGGGTCTTTGATAGGAGGATCAGACTATTCACTATTCTAATGATCTGATCGCTCAACTTAAGATTTTTTCAATGCGTAGAATGGGATATGGCAAATTCAATCAACCGTAGGTATATAACTGTCAATTCCGACACGACTCGAAACCCGCACGAAATAAAGCGGGTTGAACCCGCACGATTAAAAAGTGGGTCAGCCGTGGGTCAACCCACCATGACCCATTTAATAAATGGGTTGGCCACGGGTCAATCCGCCAACACGAAGTGAAACCCGTATAACCCGATTATGCTATACTTCTTCTTGAAATTTTGGATGTTGGGAGTATTTGATCATAGGATTAGACAATTTGAAATATTTTGCTTTGTAATTATTGGATATAATTATTTATGAATATATATATAATTATTTATATTCTTAGTCTTGTGGAGTTTTTAATGAATTTAATCAATTTATGCATTTTTTTAGTTAAATGGGTCGCATTGTTAACCCTTAAATGAGTCATTTTGTCTAACAAGACACAATCTATTTGTTAAATGGGTTAAGGGGGTTGGAAATGGGTAACCCGTTTAATAAATAGGTTGGGTTTGAGTTTAAATTTTTGACACGATTATTAAATGGGTTGGGTTTGGGTTTGTATATTGCCACACGACAAATACTTTGACCTGACACGACCCATTGACAGCCCTAATATAACCATCTAGTTAAATAGGTTGATTGAAAGATTGTCTCACAATGTGAGATTCTAGTCACACAGACACATTTGATATGCACACTTTATTGAATGTTTTACAAAAATTTGTTATGAGACACAGAAATAATAAGGACTTAGAAGTGTTTGTTTGCTACAATTAGTAGCCTTTTTCTTTTCTTTTTTTGAATCAAGGAAATAACTTTATAGATAGAAACTCAATAGAGTTGGGTTACAATCATATCGTAACACATCCAGATAGCGTTCGTGGAGTGTTATTAAATTTCTAGAAATTTGTGTTAGCTTAAGGCCAGAGTGGTCATTACATACTCTTCCGCTGCCATCTACATACAGAACAAGAAGATGTAGTAGTACCCACGGTGGCACATAGAGATAGGTCTACTCATTTGACGTTTCATGCTCCGCCATTACAAAATAGCTTGAATCCTCCTTCAGTACTACTCCAGAAGATTCAATAGTATCACTTATGCCAAACATGCTCGGATTCTGTTTGAGTAAACCTCCAGGATCCCAAATACGGTACCCTAGAGAGTTAGAGCCCATCAATTGGGCGCATAAAAGAGCCCGAGTCCAACATAGATCCCATAGCTGAGTCCACTTCCAAGCCCCTCTCCAATTAGGTCCCAAAACTGTGTTATGTTTGGGCACCCAGCTTGGTTTGGGCCTGAACACGAACTTGGGCCCCAAAACTGATTTGGGCACCCAACCACAAAAGGATACCCAATATGCAATATCACCGGCGGTGTCTATCCCGTCCCCACGCCTCTTCGTCGTTACCCCCATCGCCGCATGATCGTGGGCCGCCTCAACGCTTCACCCGGTGATCTACCTCACAACCTTAGGCAGCAAATTCATAGCAAGACCAGCTTGCCATTTCATTGCCGATGTCTTCAATCGCATCACTTCCCCTACATGACGTTGTACACCACATGTTGCCACCTTGCTTGCAGTCGACCTATGATGCCGCACCGCCTCAGTCATCAAGCCAGCCCATACAAATCCGGCCAGATCTCCATGCCCGAACTTGGGAGACTTCAAGACTCCGCTGTGATTCACCTGAGATTTGAGTCGCCATCTCCCCAGTTTGATTCGCATTCCCGGATTCCAAGTCCTTCGATTCCCGATCTCGATCAGATCTGCCTGGCCATTCCCCTTATTCACATCGAGTTCCCATGGTCTAGGAGTTGGGCATGGTTGAGCATTCGTTGGGCGTTGGAGTGCGGGTACTAGACCGCAGAGCGTGGAAAAGCAGTCACCAATTAGGGCGGGGACCAGAGGCGGTTGCCGGAATGGAGAACCATAGCCCTGGCGGCTAGGTTTTTGAGAGAGCCACAGTCTCATTTTTTAACAATTCTTTTCTTTCCTGGATATTTGGTCTTTTCTCTACCCTTAGATATCCTATAATTAGTAGCCTAGATTAGACGAGTTTGCTAGATATAAGAAGGTATGATCATTATTTTGTTAAACATCAGAGCTTATATCATACCAAACTCATCTTTAAAAGAGTCTAGTGCAACACCCTTCAAAAATCATGATTATAAGAATACCACGAAAGACGCTCACCTCCCTCCTCCCAAACCATAACAGCATATCATTACTTTTAAGCTTCATCGCTCATTAAATTAATCAAATTAGAGAATTGGATTTAGATCGGCCTTTATCGCTGAGATCTGCCGCTGTTTAGGTTAGACTAAAGAATTGAGTTTATAACCACTGCAAGTGGCCTAGTGGTTCTTGTCTAGTTGGGTGTGCTCCCCAACCTAGGTTCGAACCCCGAAGCTGTCAAAGTGGCCAGGCACTGTGCTGCAATTCACAGTTGGAGCATTTCACATGCGCCGAAGGAGTTTATCTTGGGGCTTAGGAAGTTTTTGAGTTCCCCTTGACAAAGTCAAAAAAAAAAAATTGAGTTTATGACATGTTTACTTACTTGGAATGGTAAAAGACATGAATCGGAGACAACTGAAATGGAATAAGTCATGAATTTGAGATAATTAGAACGGGAGAAAAAAACAATTAGTATGGGAATCATTTCTAAACCCATACCCGCTTTAGTTTTTATTTCCTTAAAAAAAAAAACTTTTAGTTTTTATAATATAATAATTAGCTCTCTAAATATCGAGAGTGAGACTGTGAGAGTAACTCTTGATTGTGTTTGCTAAACTGAATGACCAAAACAAGGTGTATAAACAAAACTTCATTTTAAAACTAGCTTAAATAGATAATGCTGCTCAATACGCAAAAAGCTACTTTAGCTAAAGAAATAGAGAATTTTATTAGCTTGGTCTCAAACTAATTGTTTTTTTTTTGGCAAAGAAGCAATCCATTCAAACAAAGGGAACTAGAGCAAAAACTAGAACCAAAACTACAACTAAATAAAAGCCGAAATGCCAGAAGGCCCAGAAAACATTGTAGCAGCCCAAAACTTCTAATTTTATTTGGTTTATCTGGATTTAATAGAAACAACCATATGAGTGTAAAAATCACATAAACAATTGAAACAGTCCCCCCGATTTATCCCACTCCAGTAGATCTTATATATTAAGCAAATTCTTAAAGAGAGTGGTTAAATTTTTGAACTATCTATTTTGCCCATAATTTATTAATAAGTAGAAGTAAAACATTTTTATCAAAAAATAGTAAAATCGGAAGAATAGCCATTCCACAAAAACTAAAAAAAATATATATATTATTTTATTAGAAAATTGAGTTTTTATTTTTGATGTAATTTATTGTTTTACATTTCTCTAAGAAAAAAAAATGTCAAATGACACGCACTGACAAGAGACTAGTATTAAGTTAATGCCAAATCTTGTTGTTATGACAGTAAACACCAAGAAAAAACTAGTCTGATTTTGAATGGATTCTTTTCAATTATTTTCCTTCAATTTACCATAATTATTGCAATTTTCAAGGCCGAATTTTGGCATGAGGCAACTTTTGAATAATGTCTCAAAGTGCAGTGACGTTCAATTGAGTGTCATTATTGACCAGCAGAAGAACATGAGTGCAGATAAAGTTTCACCCCAATTCCCCTGAATTCACTATTCAAATGGCCACATTCACCAGAAAGAAAAGGTGAGAGCTATCACACCAAAATAAGGTGACTGAAACTACCTAAATTAGAAGAGGCCTAACACTAATGAGTGCAGCCATTTTATGCGGAGTTTGTCTTATGATAATGGATTCTTTTTTCTTGCGAAATTGAAGGGTGCGAACAGAGGTGAGGGGGTGATGCGCTAGGTAAAACTTCGAAATTCAAGTATATCATATGCCGTGTCGAACCTTTTGTTGAGATGTAACAAGTACATTATTGATCTCTTAGTACTAAGTACCAACCTTAAAAAATTATCTTGGTATTTCCTATTCATCTTGTAGTACTGCAAAATGGTCACGTACAACAATTATTCATTCAATCCTATGGTTGACCTACTTGCCCATACGGCCATACCATACATGCTATGTGACTTGTATGTCATATCAGTATATCACGTATGACTTGATCATGTATAAATGCTATAGACTTTTCTGTGGTAGATTGCCCTAGCTACTCTTTACTGTCTTCAAAATTTGATAGTTATAGAGTGGATCGAGTAGGTGCTATTTATAGCTTTTAGCCTTTTACTAACAAGACTCTTAGTGGTTTAATGGTTCATGCCCAATTGATGCCAAGTCTTTTCAAAGGATATGATTAATTTCTCAATTAATATCACGATTTTGGTAGTTGGTGTGTTCAAGTATGTAATCTTACTCATCATTTTATGGATTATGAAACATTATGGAACTTTGGTAGGAATCGTTCTACCATGGGACCAAATCACTACAAAACATTAGGTATTAGGAAGAGTTGTGCAGTTGTAGCGATAGAAATGAAGGTTCGAGTAAAGGTCTCACTGCAATTGGGACAGACAAATCAAGGTTTAGACCAACTCAACCCGATTGCCTAGGGAAGGGGATCACCTAGTCAGATCTAGGATAGGGGTTCAATGAGTTAATAATAGAGGAGAAGATGTAATGAGTGATCCGTGAAGATTGGAGATTGTACCTAAAATTTATGATGCAAAATAATTTAATGATACTTCATCAGGGTGAAGCAACTTTAGATGAGATATTATTCGTTCTTTCAAAATCTTAACATAAAAATTCAAAGCAAAACAATGTCTAATTGCAGTATTCTGCAATGCCTGCACATAATCAGACACTTATAGTGTGTCTCAACTTTTAATTATGCCGACACTATGCCAAAAAATGCTTCAGACCATACCACTCAGACGACAGAAGACGTTTTTTCTGTTGTCTGATTTTTTTGAACGTCTTCAGACAACAGATTTAACTATTTATGTCGTCTAAATGGTATCAAAATCAACACCAATTCAACTTTTTCAAGTTTGTTATAATTTAGAAAATTCAGACAACAGATTCTGTTGTCTGAGTAAAGGGAGAAATTATTTCTCCTTGTCTGGACAAAAAAACATTTTTGGCTGAACTAAAACTTGGTTAAAAAAAACTGGCTGAACTAAATGACCTAGCGCTAGATACCCCGAGTTCTCTAATAACACTTAGTTAAAAAAATAGACGCCTCTTTTCTTCTCCTCGAGCAGTCGACCTAGAACCCTTCTTCTCCAGCAGTCGACCTAGAACCCAATTGAGCAACAGATTGGAGCGAACCCAGATCAGAGCTAGACCCCAAATCGTCAACAGATCAGAGCGATCTCCGATCCCAGACGACCAACAGATCAGAGCGATCTCCGATCTCAGACGACCAACCCAGATCAGAACGATCCCCGATCTCAGACGAACAACCTGATAGGAGCATAAAATGCGACGAATTTATAGTTTAATCCTTTACACTTTTGCTTAGTTATTTCGTTAAAAAGATCAAACTAACTTTGTTATTTTCTTAGGAGGTTTGTGGATCAACCATGGAAAAATAGGAGCTCAATTGTGGCAAGTTAAGGCTCAGATGTATAATACTGATGCAAAAGATGAAGGACAACCATTTATGTGGTCAGAAACAAGAAGGGAAGCTTGTGGAAAACTTCGTGCAAAACAGTTGCTGAGAAGCAAAATATGAAAACTGGAATCTGCCTTATTTTCTTCTATATTTGGACCCCATTTTGAAGATATTTTGAGTGCACCATGGCAGCAATTCTTGACTACATGTGAAAACCAGATATTTCACTACAATAAAGCCAAATCAAGTGATCATAATAGTCAAGGATCAAGTCAGAAACGTTGCACAAAGTAGGCATCCTGATCAGCTTTCCACCTTCAGTCTTATCTATGAAGCATATTGGAGCTGTCTTTTGGAGACTTTGTTGGAAAGTCTTTTGGAAGGATATTGTTTGGACGTCAATAAATGATATCATAGGGCATTATAGGTCTAAGAAACGTTCAGAAAGATAGCTACAAGGTCGGTGTACAAGCCCATAAAATTGACCAGAAGATAAGGAAAATCTGGAAATTTCTGACAGACCTTATCTTGAAGGCTTTTCAAGGCTGCTTTTGGGCAGCAAGTTGAGGGGATTTTTAGAAGATCTTTATACACTCTTAAAGATCAACATCAAGGCTGTTATCTTGTTAAAAATCACATTCAAAGCTAAAATGAAACCGAGTTAAAAGAAGGGCTAAAAAGGCAATCCTAAGTGAGGCAGATAAGGAAGTCACCTTCCTTATCTCTTGGCAGATTGTTTTGAGGCTTCTTGGGGATCCTTTGTTGAGTTATACACGTTTTATATGAGCTGTTAGCATGTTTTATATCAGCTGTAAAGGATCTACAAGTCAAAGAATTCAGCCTAAGAAGAGAAAATCAAATAGAACAAGTAAACAAGCTTGGCCTAATTGCAAGAGTGCCCTTGAAACTTGCAACTCCTACATAAAGGGGCCTCCTTCCATGTTTTATAAATAGAGTGACCAACCACATACAGACCATATCACATAAAAAAGAACCAGAGACACACCAAAGAAGAAGAAGAAGAAGAAGAAGCAAGACTGCAAAATCACACCAGAGACGATCGATCACTGTTTCTCAAAGATCGATCATTGATCGTATTTTTCCCAATTTCTGATTTTTGTTGTCTTCCTTTCTCATGAACTCCTTTGTGTTTTTGATTCCAATTATGTGTAACTAAATTTCCAGTAGCTAGGGAGCTGTTGAAGCCCCTAGACATGATCCATAACATGCTTTGATTTTCGGTTTGTTTTCAATTAATAAAGTTGAGGTTTTGTTTACCAATTTCTCATTGATGAATTCTATGTTTGTATGCTTTGGAGGACTACTTAGTATGCATGCTAGGGTTCTAATACTTTGATGGTTTGATGCCTGGATCAATAGTTGGATTCCTCAAATTATCTAGAGAAGTAATTGGTAGTTTTCACTAGCAAGTAAACAAAATCCTAGGTTTAGCAAGGCTCTAAGTTATTTGCGATGCCTAGTGATTGCTCAAACTCTTTTCAAACTTAATGATCTCTGCATGTTTAATCTAATAAACGTACCTTTAGGTTGCATTGCTTGGGAATAGTCTAGGTGTAGAGCACTTCCTGCCTAGCGTACAAGGTAAGAAAGAGTAATAGGTTGTGTTCAAGCGTACCGAGCCAATCTGAGTATCTTCAACTAAGTTAATTGGTGATAAATTGGACAAAGTGTGTTGTGTGTTATTGTTGGGGGTGGATACTTCCTTCCTAGCTAGTTTCATTATCTTGATCTCAACCAACTTCAAATCTGCTTCAATTTCATTTTTCTTTCTGTTCTCTGTTTTTCTGTATTTTATTTCCATAGCAAATCAACTCCAAAATTCACCAAATTTTGTGTGCTAGACTCTTTACGTGTGTAGTATATCTCTGTAAATTTTCGTATTTTTCTGGGTTGTTTTAGTTAGGTTTTTAGTTTGTTTTTCTACTGCGGTTCAGTAGGAGCTGCAGTCACGTTTTTGTGACTTTTGTTGAAGCCTTTAGTTTATCTTAATCCTCTGCGGGAGACCCTTATTTCCCTATATTACAATCGACATATTTGCAGGAGAATAAGGAAAATCAATAGCTTTAAAAAGAGCTATCAATTTTTGGCGCCGTGTCGCCGGGGATTACTTTTATTCTAATTGCTTCTACTAGTTTGTCTAATTTGATTTTTGTGTTAGTTTCTTACTTAGTTTTTCTTTGTTTGTGTTTTCAGGTGTATGCTTACTCGTAGCACTGCACAAGGCAATCTTACCCCCTTGGATTCAGAAATAGAACGCACTTACAAGTCGAATAGAAAGCAAACGAAGGACACTAGTTTGCCAATTGACGACACAACGGCGGGTTCTACTTCCTCACAAGGGGAGGAACACGGGAAAACTCCACCAAACTCACCTGCACGTTCAATTCACGAGGACGAAAAGGAACCCCCAATCCTCGCCATGGTTGAACCAAAGCCATTGAAGGATGCTTTTGTTCCTACAGCTTCGGAGTCCCCCTCATGCATAGCTTACACACCACCGGGCAATCAGGCCTTCTCCATTCCTATGCAGCTCCTTAACTCGTTGCCTAAGTACTCGGGCACGCCATCTGAGGATCCTAATGTTCACATTAGAGAATTCTTGGATATTTGCAAGCTGCAAACCATTCAGAACATCCAACCAGAAGGACTCAGGTTACTTCTATTTCCCTTTTCTTTAAAAGATGATGCAAAACGTTGGTTATACTCGTTACCTGCAGGTATCATCACAACTTGGGATGAAATGGTGAAGAAGTTTTTGAAACAATACTTCCCTGCTCAATTGACCAAACGATTAAGGAGGGAGATTCAGAACTTCACTCAAAAGGATGGAGATACACTATATGAGGCATGGGAGGAATTTCAAGAGTTGCAGAGGAAGTGTCCCCATCACAACTTCAGTCTGAATGACCTTGTCCAATTTTTCTATGATGGATTGGACATAACTAATAGGGGCAGTGTTGATTCTGCATGTGGAGGTACTTTCATGAATAAAACAGGTCAAGAAGCATATAATCTGATTGATGATTTGGCCGACAACAATAGACAATTCTACACAAGAGATAAACGTATAAGAGGACGTGGAGTGTATGAAGTTGATTCAAGGAACCAAATGGTGGCAGTGGAAAGAAAACTCGACATGCTAATGAATGCCTTGGGCAATGGCATTAAGGCAACACCTCAGGTATGTTCTATTTGTTCCTATTCTGATCATACTACTGATAAATGTCCTTTGTCTTCTTTGTCTGAAGAACAGGTGAATTATATGGGGCAACAAAGGCCTAAATACGACCCTTACTCGAACACGTACAATCCGGGATGGAAGGATCACCCTAACTTCCGTTGGAGCGGCAATGACAACGTGGTTCGACCCACCCAAGGTGTCTACAATGGACCACCTGGATTCCAACAAGGGGCTAGGCAGCAAATCTATCAACAAGCTCCCCCTCAACAAACCTCAAGCAAGTCTTTGGAAGAACTAGTCAAGGAGATGACCATAAACACCAATGTCTTCATCCAAGAAACAAGATCTCAACTCAAGGAGCATGGTCAATCTATCAAGAACTTGGAAAGGCAGGTTGGGCAACTTGCAACAGACATGCACACTAGACTTCCTGGCACCCTCCCTAGCACAACAATTCAAAATCCTAAGGATGGACGTATGGCTGAGCTCAATGCAATCACTTTAAGGAGTGGTACACAATTGGAAAAAGCTTCTGCGCATCAAAGGGCACCCATGAAAGGTCAAGAAGAAAAGGAGGAGCAAAGAAATATGGAGGAAGAGAAAATCAATCATTTTGGGGCTGATCAGAATGTTCATGCTTTTTCTCCTCCAAAGGTAAAAGATCCTACTCCTCCTAAGTTGGTTACTTCATGTATTCCTTTTCCTCGCAGGTTCATGAGCTCTAAGAAAGATCAAGAAGAGAAGGATGTCTTGGAAACTTTCCGTAAAGTCCAAGTTAACATTCCTCTCTTGGATGCTATAAACCAAATACCACGATACGCCAAATTTCTCAAGGAGCTTTGTACCAATAAAAGGAAGTACAAGGAGAAGGAAACCATTGCTTTAAGTGAAGAAGTGTCCGCTGTGCTCCTAAGAAAGTTACCTCTAAAATTGAAGGACGCCGGGAGGTTTACAATCCCTTGCACAATTGGGGATAAAAGGTTCGGTAAGGCTTTATTAGACTTGGGTGCTTCAATTAATCTAATGCCTTTTTCTGTTTATGAGTCTTTGAACCTAGGTGAACTCAAGCCTACACCAATAACTATCCAATTAGCGGATCGCTCAATAGTTCTTCCTAAGGGACTTGTGGAGGATATGCTCGTCCAAGTTAATCATTTGATATTTCCCGCGGATTTCTTTGTACTTGACATGGAGCCCGAGCCTGTGCCTTATGACCTACCTCTTATTCTTGGCCGGCCATTCTTAAGAACCGCTCGCACAAAGATAGATGTCTTCGAAGGAACCTTAACAATGGAATTCGATGGAGATGTTATAAGCTTCAATATCTTTGAAGCTATGAGGTACCCTTGTGACGTTCATTCCTGTTTTTCTATTGATACTCTTGAATTTTTAGTGCAGGACACCTTTGATGCAAGTGTGGGGGAAGACCCACTCAAGAAAACATTGGAAATCGGTTTAAACTCCCAGCAGCAATCGACCGCAGGGAATGCAGCGATCGATTATTTGTCGTCTGCCATAAAAGTTGCTGCTTCATCTTCCATGGTTTTCAACGAAGAATTGCGGGAATTAGCTGCTATCCTTGATGCTCCACCTTATATCCCAGCTAAGTTTAGTTCTAAATTCATTCACCTTCCACTAACTGATGAAAAACTTGTTCCTTCTATTGTTCAGGCACCCAAATTAGAACTCAAACCATTGCCCGAACACTTAAAGTATGTTTTCTTGGGAGAGAATGAGACATTACCCGTCATCATTGCAGCCAACCTTTCTGTGATTGAGGAAGAAAAATTGGTGAGAGTTCTAAGGGAACACAAGTCAGCAATTGCATGGAGTATAGTGGATATAAAAGGAATAAGCCCTTCCATGTGTATGCACCGAATTCTCTTAGAAGAAGGCACCAAACCATCAAGAGAGGCTCAAAGACGTCTCAACCCACCTATGATGGAGGTAGTAAAGAAGGAGGTCCTTAAACTCCTTGATGTGGGCATCATTTATCCCATCTCTGATAGCCAATGGGTGAGTCCAGTCCAAGTTGTACCTAAACGTTCTGGCATCACAGTTGTGAAGAACGAAGACAATGAGTTGATTCCTACCCGAGTTCAAACCGGTTGGAGAGTTTGCATTGATTACCGCAAACTCAACACTACTACACGTAAGGACCATTTTCCTTTACCTTTTATTGATCAAATGTTGGAAAGACTTGCAGGTCATGCATATTATTGTTTCTTGGATGGATACTCCGGTTACAATCAAATTGCCATTCATCCGGAAGATCAGGAAAAGACAACTTTCACATGTCCTTTTGGGACATTCGCTTACCGGAGGATGCCTTTTGGCCTATGCAATGCCCCTGCAACATTCCAAAGGTGCATGATGAGCATATTTTCTGATATGGTTGAAAAGATCATCGAGGTCTTCATGGACGATTTTTCTCTCCACGGTGACTCTTTTGATTCTTGTCTATTTAATCTATCTTTAGTTCTTAAAAGATGTCAAAAAACTAACCTTGTTTTAAACTGGGAAAAATGTCATTTTATGGTACAACAAGGTATAGTTTTGGGTCATATTATATCTGCTAAAGGGATAGAAGTAGACAAAGCAAAGATAGATCTTGTACGTTCTTTACCACCTCCCACATCTGTGAAGGAGGTGCGGTCTTTTCTTGGCCATGCAGGTTTCTATCGACGCTTCATCAAGGATCATTCAAAGATCACAAGACCTTTATGTCGACTACTTCAAAAAGATGTACCTTTTGTCTTCGATAAGGAGTGCATGGAGGCATTTGAAAAGCTAAAGAAGATGTTGACCGAGGCCCCTATTATCATGCCACCAGATTGGAATCTTCCTTTTGAGCTCATGTGTGATGCATCTGATTATGCCGTAGGAGCTGTTTTGGGGCAAAGGGTTGAAAAGATCCCTCATGTTATTTACTATGCGTCAAGGACACTGAACGATGCCCAGCTCAACTACTCCACCACAGAAAAAGAATTATTAGCCGTTGTTTTTGCTTTAGAAAAATTTCGTTCATATCTTTTGGGCACTAAAGTTATTGTTTTCTCTGATCATGCAGCCCTTAGGTACCTACTTACAAAGAAGGAAGCAAAGCCTCGATTAATTAGATGGATTCTCCTCCTTCAAGAGTTCGACTTGGAGATCAAAGACAAGAAAGGATGTGAGAATGTGGTGGCTGATCATTTGAGTAGACTTGTGCATAGTTCAAAGGAGGAAGAAGATGCACTACATTTGAAGGAAACCTTCCCGGATGAGCAATTGTTTGAAGTACAAGAATTGGGATCAGAAGGAAAAATGAACGATCGTACTTTGGAACCATGGTTCGCAGACATCGTAAATTACAAGGCCACCAAGCTAATTCCAGACAAATTCACTCGAGCTCAAAAAGGATAAGTTGATTAAAACCGCAAGGCAATACGTTTGGGATGAGCCATATTTATGGAAGTTTTGTGCCGATCAATTGGTAAGAAGGTGTGTCCATGAATCTGAATTTCATTCTATACTAACCTTTTGCCATACTTATGCTTGTGGAGGACACTTTGGAGTGAAAAGAACTGCCTTGAAAGTCCTTGAATGTGGATTCTATTGGCCTACACTATTCAAGGATGCTTATCTCTTTTGCAAGACATGTGATAAATGTCAACGTACAGGTAACTTGGGTCCAAGGGATCAAATGCCTCAAACTCCAATTATAAGTGTTGAAATATTCGATATTTGGGGCATTGATTTCATGGGTCCATTCCCTTCTTCATATGGTTTTCTTTACATTCTACTTGCAGTTGATTATGTGTCTAAATGGGTGGAGGCAAAAGCCACCCGGACTAACGATGCTAAAGTGGTTTCAGATTTCCTTAAAGCTAACATCTTTTCTAGGTTTGGGACCCCACGAGCCATAATCAGCGATGGAGGATCGCATTTTTGCAACAGGACCTTTGAAGCTCTTCTTCGGAAGTACAATATTACCCACAAAGTGTCTACACCATATCATCCTCAAACAAGTGGGCAAGCGGAAGTGTCCAATCGTGAAATCAAGCAAATCTTGGAGAAGACCGTGGCACCAAATAGGAAGGATTGGAGCTTGAGATTAGATGACGCCTTATGGGCTTATAGGACTGCCTTCAAAACTCCCATTGGCATGTCACCCTTCCGAATTGTCTATGGCAAGCCATGCCACTTACCCGTGGAGTTGGAACATCGAGCATGGTGGGCAATAAAGAAATTTAACATGGACTTGGACGTTGCCGGCTTGCATAGAAAACTTCAATTGAATGAGCTTGAGGAAATCCGCAATGAAGCTTATGAGAGTGCTAAGATATACAAGGAGAAGACCAAGGCATTTCATGACAAGATGATAATGAGGAAGACTTTTGTTGTTGGACAAAAAGTCCTTCTTTTCCATTCCCGCCTTAAATTATTTCCTGGTAAGCTTCGTTCACGTTGGATTGGTCCATTTTTTGTTACTAATGTATTCCATCATGGTGCAGTGGAAATTCAAAGTGAAAAGACCGGAATGAAATTCAAAGTCAATGGCCATCGACTCAAACTTTACTATGAGTCCTTTGTGGAGCAAGAAATGGAGGATGTACCCCTCCATGAACCCCCTCCCATTAAGTAAAATTCTTGGTACAAGTCTAGGCTGAAAGACTTTAAACATTAAGCGCTGCATGGGAGGCAACCCATTTCAAACCGTAGCTGTGGAGGAGCCATCAACGCAGATTTGCTCTCTTAAACTCTATCTCCTCTATTACTATTTTCTGATTGTATCTATGTTATTTGCATTTTTAGTTTTTGTTTTTAGGTTTTCTTGAGTTAATCATTCCTTTCACATGATAATTGTTCATTACATGCTCTAACTTGTTTAACATTGAGGACAATGTATGATTTAAGTGTGGGGGGAAGGATTAATGCTTGTAGTTAGTTTTTGTCATAAAAAGAAAAAACAAAATAAAAAATCGGAAAAATCAGAAAATTTAAAATCTTTTTGTTTGTTTGTTTGTTTATTATTAGAGTCAAAATGAATTTTGGGTAAATATCTTCTTCATCGTAGGCGCATCCAATGGGATGATGTCTAAGGTCTAGTTTGGATATGAGAAGTGCTGACAAAGGGTCTCGTCCCCTGTCAATCCAGTGAGCTGAGCTCCGCCAAAATCGTTCCTCTCTTCACCTGGTCATGTTCCAAAGGAGTTACCGAAAGGAGAAGATGAATATCCCAAAGTCCAAAATGTTTTTTTTTCTTGTATGTTGCGTCACTTTATGTGTTGTTCTTGTTTTTGTTTTGTTTTGAGTCTTAGGATGCTCCTAACGTCGAGGATGAACATGTCTCTGAATTCATGGCTGAAGGTTTTCACAATTGAAATAGGACTTAATTGAATTCTGTGGTTAATCGACATTGTGATACTTGTATGAAAATTTGAGATAGGATTGTAACTTGGTTCATAAAGCATGCTAGGATAAATTCAGAATTTAAATGGCTGTATTTGCAAGACCTCATCATTCTTTGAAAATCCAATGATCATGTGCCATAGATCTTAATGGACTAGAGAATACTAGAACTCGACTTTTGTGACTGTCAAAACTTGTATGCCATAAATTGCCCTGATCTTGGATAGGATAGAAGGCATTAGGGTAACTACCATAGCCAAACAAGCATGTGTCCCCAATAGTGCCCGTCGTGGGACTCCTTAGAATGAACCCCTTTGAGCCTACGTTGAAAACCTTTGTTTCATCACCCTCACTACCCTACCATGAGCTTAGTACAGGATATCTCTACCCTTGTGCTAGGGACTTAGTAGAGCATGACATAATGTTTAGGGGTGACGATGAAAGACAAGTGTGGGGTGGGGAAAACCCAAGAAGAAAAAGAAAAAAAAAAAAAAAGGAAAGAAAGAAAAATGTCAAAAAGAGAAGAAAAATTAAAAAGAAAACTCTTGGGAAGTTGTTGAAGTGTGGTTTTGGACTTTCAAATTTGTAGAAGGCTCAAAGTTGAAAATTAGGCCTTTGTCCATTCTCATGTTGGTTAGAGTGAAAGTTGGGTCCAAAACAATGATAATTGACCCATAAAAATGGTGACATAAGGTGGTCCATATATGCTCTGCTAGGTCCTTAGGATTTTTGTATCCTTAATCTTCATTTCGAAAACCCTAGCTGAGCCCCATTACAACCCGTTTCAAGTCCTTACTTGATCCTTGAGATGGGCAGCCTTTGGTTAGTGGAGTCAGTTACAAAGTCGAGCTTATGGTTTAGGTCCATTTGTGCACTTAATCATTTCTTGAGGTCTTTAAAATTCTTCACAAAATGCTTTTATTGATGAAATATACAAGCTGTTTGTTGCCTTACTATTTGTTCTCTTGCATATACTTGAGTGTGAAGCTTTTAAGCATAGCCGTTTCTGAGAGAAAAATTGAGAGTATGCCTTGTGAGTTTGGATTGGACTTGTTCGAATCACGCTATCATTCACTATATAACTTAAGTTCTCCATATCTTACTTAGTCATATGAGTGTCACATGTTTATTAACCTTGGAATTATCTATGTGATTAAGTGTTTAACGTGAAAGCCATGAGTTTGATATCTCTGAGACAACAGTTCGGAGCAGTAGAGTCATTTACTTGCTTTTTGTCAAGTCTTTGTTCAGTCTTGTTAGTTTTGATTTTGCTAAGGGACTAGCAAAAGCTAAGTGTGAGGGAATTTGATAGGAGCATAAAATGCGACGAATTTATAGTTTAATCCTTTACACTTTTGCTTAGTTATTTCGTTAAAAAGATCAAACTAACTTTGTTATTTTCTTAGGAGGTTTGTGGATCAACCATGGAAAAATAGGAGCTCAATTGTGGCAAGTTAAGGCTCAGATGTATAATACTGATGCAAAAGATGAAGGACAACCATTTATGTGGTCAGAAACAAGAAGGGAAGCTTGTGGAAAACTTCGTGCAAAACAGTTGCTGAGAAGCAAAATATGAAAACTGGAATCTGCCTTATTTTCTTCTATATTTGGACCCCATTTTGAAGATATTTTGAGTGCACCATGACAGCAATTCTTGACTACATGTGAAAACCAGATATTTCACTACAATAAAGCCAAATCAAGTGATCATAATAGTCAAGGATCAAGTCAGAAACGTTGCACAAAGTAGGCATCCTGATCAGCTTTCCACCTTCAGTCTTATCTATGAAGCATATTGGAGCTGTCTTTTGGAGACTTTGTTGGAAAGTCTTTTGGAAGGATATTGTTTGGACGTCAATAAATGATATCATAGGGCATTATAGGCCTAAGAAACGTTCAGAAAGATAGCTACAAGGTCGGTGTACAAGCCCATAAAATTGACCAGAAGATAAGGAAAATCTGGAAATTTCTGACAGACCTTATCTTGAAGGCTTTTCAAGGCTGCTTTTGGGCAGCAAGTTGAGGGGATTTTTAGAAGATCTTTATACACTCTTAAAGATCAACATCAAGGCTGTTATCTTGTTAAAAATCACATTCAAAGCTGAAATGAAACCGAGTTAAAAGAAGGGCTAAAAAGGCAATCCTAAGTGAGGCAGATAAGGAAGTCACCTTCCTTATCTCTTGGCAGATTGTTTTGAGGCTTCTTGGGGATCCTTTGCTGAGTTATACATGTTTTATATGAGCTGTTAGCATGTTTTATATCAGCTGTAAAGGATCTACAAGTCAAAGAATTCAGCCTAAGAAGAGAAAATCAAATAGAACAAGTAAACAAGCTTGGCCTAATTGCAAAAGTGCCCTTGAAACTTGCAACTCCTACATAAAGGGGCCTCCTTCCATGTTTTATAAATAGAGTGACCAACCACATACAGACCATATCACATAAAAAAGAACCAGAGACACACCAAAGAAGAAGAAGAAGAAGAAGAAGCAAGACTGCAAAATCACACCAGAGACGATCGATCACTGTTTCTCAAAGATCAATCATTGATCGTATTTTTCCCAATTTCTGATTTTTGTTGTCTTCCTTTCTCATGAACTCCTTTGTGTTTTTGATTCCAATTATGTGTAACTAAATTTCCAGTAGCTAGGGAGCTGTTGAAGCCCCTAGACATGATCCATAACATGCTTTGATTTTCGGTTTGTTTTCAATTAATAAAGTTGAGGTTTTGTTTACCAATTTCTCATTGATGAATTCTATGTTTGTATGCTTTGGAGGACTACTTAGTATGCATGCTAGGGTTCTAATACTTTGATGGTTTGATGCCTGGATCAATAGTTGGATTCCTCAAATTATCTAGAGAAGTAATTGGTAGTTTTCACTAGCAAGTAAACAAAATCCTAGGTTTAGCAAGGCTCTAAGTTATTTGCGATGCCTAGTGATTGCTCAAACTCTTTTCAAACTTAATGATCTCTGCATGTTTAATCTAATAAACGTACCTTTAGGTTGCATTGCTTGGGAATAGTCTAGGTGTAGAGCACTTCCTGCCTAGCGTACAAGGTAAGAAAGAGTAATAGGTTGTGTTCAAGCGTACCGAGCCAATCTGAGTATCTTCAACTAAGTTAATTGGTGATAAATTGGACAAAGTGTGTTGTGTGTTATTGTTGGGGGTGTATACTTCCTTCCTAGCTAGTTTCATTATCTTGATCTCAACCAACTTCAAATCTGCTTCAATTTCATTTTTCTTTCTGTTCTCTGTTTTTCTGTATTTTATTTCCATAGCAAATCAACTCCAAAATTCACCAAATTTTGTGTGCTAGACTCTTTACGTGTGTAGTATATCTCTGTAAATTTTCGTATTTTTCTGGGTTGTTTTAGTTAGGTTTTTAGTTTGTTTTTCTACTGCGGTTCAGTAGGAGCTGCAGTCACGTTTTTGTGACTTTTGTTGAAGCCTTTAGTTTATCTTAATCCTCTGCGGGAGACCCTTATTTCCCTATATTACAATCGACATATTTGCAGGAGAATAAGGAAAATCAATAGCTTTAAAAAGAGCTATCACAACCCAGATCAGAGCGATCTCCGATCTCAGACGACCAACCCAGATCAGACGACCAACAGATCGGTACCATGTGAGAACGAAGGAGAGAACCGCCGCGAACAATAGAACCCGGACGAGCGTGTCGCTGAGCTGATCCATCAGGAGCTTCAGGATCGACTAATCCTCGTGCTTCTCCAGTTCGTTCCATCCGTACACCGCCCGGCGCTTCTCGACTTCCTCCTCCGACAGCCCCGAGGCTCTGCTGACCTTGAACTCGTCCTCGCATTCCTGAAGAAACTGAACCTGTAAGTCTCTCATCAATATTCCATGCTAATTGAGATAGTTAACTGAGAAGTACATGATGGGGCGGCATTGTTGTGTTGCCAATGAATATATGTTTTGTCTTGAGTTTAGTGTTATTGGAAGTAAAGGATGGGGTGGGGATCTTTTGTAAATCTTATTTTTGATGCTAGCTATCCATGATTTTAATGGCATATACATCATTTAAACTTGAATATAATGAATTATATCTACCTACTCGTCTGGTACCTATGCGAAAGTGATATCTATAAGAAGCTCTTCATGTATTTCAGACACATGACATGATAATACTGCACTTTATAATTTGGAAAAGACAAGAAATTTTGTGGACAAGTTTGTCTTTGACGTGCTGGCCTCAGTGGGGGTTTACATAAAATGAAATTTCTATCTTAATATGATATTCATATCGTTAAAGGTGGTTAAACAAAAGTACACATCTTATTTTACTTCAACAGTCTCCATAAGAACTTATTGGACCTCTTCATGAGGTTTCTAGTTATTTCATTACAGTGCCATGTGTTATTGAAGAGTTGTTGTAAGATTTAATTTATTTATCACAAATTGTGACTTGTGTCCTTGTATTGCGCAGATATTGGATGAGGCTGCGGTGCAAAATATATTTTTAAAGTCCCTAGACAACTATATAAAGTGGTGTAACTACTTGTGCATTCAGCCAGTTTGGAGCAAGTATGGACTTCTAGATCTGATTTCATATATATCCTTTCTTACTTCACTCTTCCGATGATAAATTGATATTTTCTTGTTTATTAAATGATGGTGATTGATGATAGTGAGTTAGTGACTAATGGAATCAATCAATTTTGTGCAGTTTGCAGTCAGTTAGGAAGGAGAAAAAGCTACTGTTTGTTTCCATGTACTGTTTGATCTGGGCTGAAGCAGCCAATGTAAGTGAACCTTTTATTGAATAACTGGAATTGATCGTTAGTTTTTGTTTACTTTTCTGTCGTAACATCCTTCTGCATGCATGGTTCACCCAATTTAGTTTTAATTGGTGAAGTGAATGAATCAGTATAACTTGAAGATTATAGCACGACATTTTATCTTTCTTGGTGAGACTTGAGTGTTTTTCATTTATGTGAGATTATGATTTTTAAGTTTTAGTATTGACAGAGTGCAAACTAATTTTACTTGAATACCATGAACAATGGATTTGATTCAAATTCATGAAGCAGTCATATTGTAAAAGTACATAGATGAACTGCCTTTCAAGTTATTTCATGAAATACACTTTCATCAGTTATTGTTGAACTTCATTTCATTTGGTTTGCACTTAAATCATTTTGCAGACTTGCATGCTTCAGCATTCTGTTTTCTGATAAAAAAAGCACTTTCAGCACTTTCTAGTTGGCTCTCCCTTTCATACGCATATCGAAATAGAAATATATCTTTCCCTTAAGCTATTCTGTTACATCCATCATTTTTTGTCGTGTTCTATTTGTGCAATCTGAACTTGTTCTATACTACATACTGCTGATCATGTTTTTTTTTTTTGTTTTTTTTGCTGTGGGTGCTATGTAGTGAAAGCTTGGAGTTAGGCTCATTAGGCAAGCATTGGAAGCGGATGATTGGCTTAGCTCTGACTTAAACAAATTGAGGTAAGCATTTATAATCATCACATAGTTCGTTCTTCATTTTATTTTTGTGAACTTTCTGTTCTAGAAGCACATGAATTTTTGGAATTTTATAGTTCTGGTTACAATGTTTCATTTTGTGTTATAGAATTGAATTTTTTTCATGGAATGAACTATTTTCTCCTAGAGTTAGGTTCACGAGTTATTGGAATTTTCTGTTATATTGATGCTCATGTTTGTCATGGAGTAGCTACATTCGAATGTTAATTAAGCTCTGCTGTATGTTTATGAATTAATGTTGCTTCATGTATCTCTGTGTGTGTATATATATATATATGTGTGTGTGTGTGTGTGTGTGGTGAAGTTGTTTAATAGTGATATGTACGTTTTTAAGCTTTCTGATCCTAGGTGATAATATAGTTCCTAATTGTATAATGTGTTTATATATAAGATGGATAAATCATGGATGCATGCTGATAGAAGATCATTGAAGTTTAAGATAGGACTTGAAGACTTTCTTAAGTTCGCTTTAGCAAATGCACGCGACATATCAAAAATATGCTGTCCTTGTTTGAAGTGTTGTAACAATGATGAATTTTCTGTTGGAGTGATCAAGGACCATATATACTTTAATGGTATTGATGTTAGATATAAGCAATGGAAATGGCATGGAGAACCTTCTGCCATGAATGCCGATATATTAGGTGAATCCGAAACAGTAGATATGGGTGCTGATTTTGGGATAGGGGATGAAGATGATGAGATTTCGAGTGACTCGAATGAGTTTCTTAGGTTTGTAGAGGATGGAGATAAGCCTTTGTATCCGGGTTGTACTAAGACTACAAAGTTAAATGGTTTGATACAAACGTTCAATTTGAAGGCAAAACACGGAATGACAGACTCTTGTTATTCTGACATGCTAATCATGATTGGCATGTTGCTGCCTGAAGGGAATGAGGTACCTGGGTCTGTATATGAGGCTAAGAAAACACTTGCTGCATTGGGCATGGGCTATGAAAGGATTCATGCTTGTCCAAATGATTGCATCCTTTATAGAGGGCAGCATGCAGAAGCAACAAGTTGTCCAACCTGTGGTGAATCACGTTGGAAACTGGGTAGAGAAAATACTAATAAGGAAGGGGTGCCTGGGAAGGTCTTGTGGTACTTCCCACCAATCCCAAGATTCAAACGGATGTTCCAATCGACCAAGACAGCTAAGGATTTGACTTGGCATGCCAATGATAGGAAAACAGATGGAATGATGAGGCATCCAGCAGATTCCCCGACTTGGAAGTTAGTTGACACAAAGTGGCCAGAATTTGGTAGCGAACCGAGGAACCTTAGGCTAGCCCTTTCCTCAGATGGGTTTAATCCCCACAGTTCATTAAGTAGCCGATACTCTTGCTGGCCTGTTATTCTTGTTACATATAACCTTCCTCCTTGGCTATGCATGAAGAGGAAGCACATGATGTTAACATTGTTAATATCTGGACCCAAACAGCCGGGAAATGATATTGACGTTTATTTGCAGCCTTTGATAGATGATTTGAAACTACTGTGGGTTGGGGTTGAAGTGTATGATGCCCTTAGAGGAGAGTCCTTCAAACTGAAGGCAGTCCTATTTTGGACTATTAACGACTTTCCCGCATATGGGAACCTCTCGGGCAGCATTACCAAAGGATACAATGCTTGTCCAGTTTGTGTTGATGAAACCCGACCATACAGGTTGAAGCATAGTAACAAAATGGCATTCATGAGACATCGCAGATTTTTGCCAAGACATCATCCATATCGAAGGCAGGCTGCAGCTTTTGACAATACCATAGAGGAAGATGTCGCTCCTTCACCATTAAGTGGAGAGGAGATGTTGTCAAGAGTTGAAGGTCTGAACATACCATTTGGGAAAAAAAAACCTTGTCCCCCTCACAAGGGTGTTGAAGCGAAAAACAGACCTTGCTGGAAAAAAAAATCGGTTTTCTTTGAACTTGATTACTGGAAACATCTTCCAGTGAGACACATTCTCGATGTGATGCACATTGAGAAGAATTGTTGCGATGCTATTCTTGGAACCGTATTGAACATTCCCGGGAAGACCAAGGATGGAGCTGCTTCTCGTTTGGACATGGTTGATATGGGCATCAGAACTGATTTGAAGCCTACACCTGGTCCGAAAAGGGCAAAGTTGCCTTTGGCGAGTTGGAACTTGCTGCTAGATGAGAAGAAAATATTATGCTCTTCCTTTTTCAACATGACGGTTCCTGTGCGCTTTTGCTCAAACATAAGGAATCTGGTTTCAATGGAAGATTTGAGACTCGTTGGTCTTAAATCACATGATTGCCACACTATTATGTAGATTCTTCTCCCTGTGGCATTAAGATCAGTTTTAGAAAAGCCAGTTAGGTATGCTATTATTCGGTTCTGCCTATTCTTCAAGGCAATTTGTAGTAAGGTGATAGATGTTTCAAAACTTCAACAGATGCAAGCTGACCTTATTGATACAGTTTGCTTGCTTGAAAAGTTCTTCCCACCTTCGTTTTTCGATGTAATGATTCATTTAACAGTTCATCTTGTTAGAGAAGTAGAGTTATGTGGTCCGGTGTTTCTTCGATGGATGTACCCATTTGAGAGGTACATGAAAGTGTTCAAAGGGTATGTGAGAAGTCGCCATTTTCCTGAGGGGTGTATTGCTGAGAATTATATTGTTGAAGAGGCTATAGAGTTTTGCTCAGAACGTATGCTCCGTGAAGATGATACCACTGTGGGAATTCCATCAAAAAGCTTATCTGGACTGTGTAATGGATGCAAGCCTTTATCAGGCGCAACCATGGTGATCGTTTCTGCAAAGGAGTTACAACTTGCACACCTGTGTGTATTACGGAACACTGAAGATGCCATTCCATACTTCAAGTACGTATTACTTTCAATGCTATTGTTTTTTCTTTGTAATATCAATACCTATAATATATATTCATTTGAGTTAGATTGTTGATCAGTTTTCTTTTCCTTGTACTTAGGGAGCATATGGAATTGTTGGAGTTAACTTTCCCTAAGTTCATGAAAAACAAGAGGTGGTTGAGGGAAAAACAGAATGCGACATTTGGAGATTGGTTAAAGGAAAGGGTAAGTTCATATGGGTTATGCTTATTCATATGTTGATTTTGAATGTTTTGAGTTTAATTATTTGATGAGTGCACTTTATTAATGTATAATTCAATTAGCAGGTTGCAAATGCAATGAGTATTCCCGACAATGATGTTTCAGAAACAATGAGGTGGATGGCTGGCGGCCCAAGGCATGAAGTGCCAACCTTTAGTGGATACCATGTCAGTGGAGTTGATTTCAACACCAAATCCCGGGACAATGTCAGATCAGTTCAGAACAGTGGTGTTTTTTTACTTGCCGATGCAATGCAAGTTGCAAGTGCAAAGGATCGAAAGCCCAGAACTGATGATATGGACTTCTACGGTGTAATTAAAACAATATGGGAGGTTGACTATTACAAATTTAGGGTACCATTGTTTAAATGCGATTGGGTAGAGAGTTCTAGGGGCGTCAAAGTAGACGATCTTGGGTTTACTTTGGTGAAACTGAATAGGATAGGCCATTTAAATGATCCGTTTGTCTTAGCTACGCATGTGAAACAAGTTTTTTATATTGAAGACCCCCTCGATGCTGAATGGTCAGTAGTGGTGAGGTGCCCGGATAAAGACTATGAAGGGGCTAATGATGAATGCGAAGACCCTGAAGTGGACCAACTAGCATTTATTCCGACAATGCCATCAGTTGAAACCTTTGATGATGTAGTTGGTCATCAACCTAGCATTCATATGCGAGATGGTGATGAAGGAATATGGGTTGACAATTAAAGTTTGCCCCGTGTCTGATGGGAGTAGCATGGTGTTTAGGATTTTGATGCTTATGTATGCATATTAGTATAGGCTGCATTTCCATTTGTAGCTTTGAGCTGTTGTACTTTAATTTGTTAGTTGATGGAATATATGCTGATTCAAGTTGTTACTTGATTACCTAAGTGTTTGATTTTCACTATTATGTCATTTTAATTGTAAGTGATGCATCCTATATATGTCATGTTGCCTATCATGTGGCTAACAGATTATGTGCTTTTGTGTTTTAGATCATGGCGCCATCTAATAGAGCAGCAGCAGCTAAAGCGATAGCTTTGAGGATGAAAGCTGTGCAAATGAAAAGAACTAGCTCTAAGGATGCAGGGCCGTCAACCACACCTAAAGCTTTGTCTCCAAAGAAGAGGGTTGTGTCTGCTAAGAAGAAGGAGGTGTCCCCGAAGAAGAAGGTTGTCCAAACTAAGAAGAAGACTAGATCCCCGAAGAAGAAGACAAAGGCTGTATCAGAGAAATCTGTATCAAAGACCAAGTCTGGAAATAGTTCTAAGTCTAATAAGATAGAGGTTGGTGATGATATCGAAGATCCTAATGCAACTGGTGGTTTGAAGCTGCTAAGGCGAGGGATGGTGACAATGAATCGCATTACAAGGCGACTCATCAGAGGGAGAAAGCTAACCATACAGATTAATGATAAGGGGGAACCTTATGGTAAGGCTGCAAAAGAAATGCAGTCTTACATTGGGGTCTTAGCACGTACAAAGATCTCGATTGTCACTGGTGATTGGAGAGAGGTGGACCCTGAGGAAAAACAGAAAATCTGGGAATCTATTATGGTATTTAAACTAAATCTTACAACATATTGCAATCCTTATCACTTTCAGTCACACTTGTTTCCGATGTAAACTAATCTTCTTTTTCTTATACGTAGGATGCATATGTGATCCCTAAAGAATGTAAGAAGCTGGTGATTACCTCTGCTGCAAATAAATGGAGGGAATTTAAAAGCAAATTGACCAACAAGTACATTATCCCTTATATGGATACCCCTGAATTGCTTGAAAATCCACCGGATGATTATCGATGTGTTAAGAAGGCTGATTGGGATATCTTTGTCGCTGACAGGATTTCAGCAAAATTCCAGGTTTGTTAGCTGTTGGAAACTTAGTTCATATGTTGGTTTCATTTTATCGATGGTTTGTATAAGTTCAATGCAATGTAGTGCCTAAGTATGCTTTGGTTTGTAGGAACTGCGTGATGCACAAATAGAAAAAAGAAAGGAAAATCGGTACCCTCATCGTATGGCACGTAAAGGATAT